>NC_085140.1:446090639-446158434 GCF_024139115.2 Armigeres subalbatus
ATTGAACCGTAATATCAGAAGTCCTCGAATCCAAATAAATTCTTCTTCACTGCGAGCAGTGACTGTGAAGTAGGAATTTTTTAGCGGAATAAACCTGGAGCTGGCCAAAGACTGACTATGCCATATTTGTTCTTAAAGCGAAACACCCACGTACTATGAAGACAAAAAGCTTTCAGCAGAAGACACGGATCACACAGATTTGTATTCATCGTCAATGGTTTCAATCAATTATTGCTAACTGCTAGGATTTTACTTTCAGAAATAAGAAATTAGCATGATTACCAAATAATCTTTTTGGAGAAAATTATAAAGCTCTTTTAGTGGAATGTCTTCACATGTCATAAAATGATTCTTGCCAGCCACTGACTCCATTTTACCATTATCATGGGTAGGGTAGGACAATGCTTTGACTGTCCCACCCAGGAAAAATCGTAGAGAGGCCTATGTGTGGCAGGTAAAACAAGGTGATTTTTTAATGTTTTTTATTAGAATACAAAAAATACACGATTCATTAAATAAATTACTGATGATTTTCCTCCATTTCTTACATAATCTATTCTATATATAAATTAGATCTGTTCAAATTTCAAAAAGTTTCTCAAAATCGACCGGTCAACTGGTATATAAAATTCTTATGCTAAGATAAACTTCTGGGGAAAATTTCAGCTCAATTGGTTGAAATTTAGGTGTGCTTCAAATCGATTTAGTGTTTTTAGCATGATTTTGCCCCTAAAAAAATCGTGACTCTGAGTGGGATGAACGAAATTCATTGCAACAACAACTAAATGAAAGCCATACCTATTCTCGAAAATTTTGTAGAACATTGTTTTATAATCGGAACAGATCTTCTATGTGTTTAAACAGATTTAGTCCTTCGAGTTACTCAAAAATCAACATTTTTCATTGATAAAAGGCCTATGAAATCTACATCCAAATATATTTTTGGATTGAATTTGTCGGGAAGTACACATTCATTTTAGTATAGCACGGTATTAAATCTTAAGTGGGTATTAAATAAAAATTGTAGAAAATTGAGGAGTGGATTCACATTTTAATTTGCTTAATTGATTGCCTTATTACAAAGACTTGCACGCTTGCAAGCATTTCCATCGAACAAGTTACCATTGCTTTTCAATGATCGTCATCGAATAGTTTTGGTTGGGACCTGAAATGTTGAGACAAAGCAATCATTGGCGACTTGGTAGATTGTCATTCAATTTTAACATCGTGCTGCAATGGCAAGCGTATCTGGTGCATTTGGTAGGGCGTTTGGCTGATAATCAAAGTGTCATGAATCGAATCGCACAGAAATTGAATCAAAATTTGTTTTTTTAAAAAGAATCTGACAAGAGCAATTGTTTGTAACATTAACGACGTTATAATTGAGTTTTCGAGGATAGGTATGGCTTTCATTTAGTTGTTGTTGCAATGAATTTCGTTCATCCCACTCAGAGCTACGATTTTTTTAGGGGCAAAATCATGCCAAAAATACTAAATCGATTTGAAGCACACCTAAATTTCAACCAATTGAGCTGAAATTTTCACCAGAAGTCTATCTTAGCATAAGAATTGTGAATACCAGTTGACCGGTCGATTTTAAGAAACTTTTTGAAATTTGAACAGATCTAATATAAATGAATTTCTGTTTGTCTGACCCTTATAGACTCGGAAACTACTGAACCGATCAGCGTGAGAATTTATAAGTGGTTTTTGGGGCCGGGGAAGGTTCTTAAGATTATTCGAGACCCCTCCCCTCTTTGGAAAGAGGGGCTCCCATACAAATGAACCAGAAATGTCTGCGTAACTCGAGAGATCAGAGAATAAATCAACTTTAGGCGAAACGAAGTTTGTGGTGGTGGCTGGCCCCATGATTACTTCCGGTCTTATACTATACTTAGTATAGTAATAGTCAAGCATTCGTTGTACATATGATTAATATGGGGGGTAAGCGTGAAGAAATGTTGAAGAATTTAAAAAGAAAACGAATGTTAAGACCAAGTGCCACTGGATGACTCCAAACGGGCCAGTATAATGTGGGGTAGTCAGGGTTTAACTAAATTACTTATTTTGCCACGCAACAATTTCAGTATAGGTAATTTGTTTGTACGAATCAAATTCCTAATTATTACATTGCATTTTTTTCCCCGATTTGGTGCGTTATCATGAGTGATCAGCACTCATGGAACACATTGTTTGACGCGAATGTCAGCCGGGATCGCTCAAAGTGTATGATTTAGTGTAATTATTTTAATTATTTTTATTTTTTAGGCATCAAATCTCGCTTAACTTTTCAAAAGGTCCTAAGTAACATTTTTTTCGTGAATTAATTTGAATAGCGCAATCAACAGAACAACATGAAAGCTTCTGATTGCAGTACTCAAATTAATTCATGAAAAAAATGTTACTTAGGTCCTTTTGAAAAGTTAAGCGAGAAATGTTAGGAGCATGTTTTCAGCGTCACACAGCCCAGGAGGGGGTGTAAGCTCTGCGTTGTAATGGTATATAGTGTAGGCCGTCCTCCATTGGGGTCCATTGGGGTCGCATGTAGTGGCTGTGCTCGAGGCAGTTGTGTGTTGAAAGCGGTTTCGGGGCATTTAGGATTGAGTTTTAATATAAACAGATGTAGGATTGAACAAGTCATAACCTTCAGGGTTCATATTGTGAAGACTATTGACAGCCAAAGCGTTGAGGATAATCTTTTAGTTAGGAACTGAATTAATTTATCCGATTTGGAATCGTAGATTGATAAGTAAATATATATGGACAATAATAGAAACTATATACAGTTATCGTTTTATTAAGTATTGAGGATATGTTTTTAGTTAAGTTAAATAGCAGATATGCACACTTAATCGCCAGAATTATTCTCGGCATAATAATATGACGAACGCGGTCGGTAAAGTACATTTTTACTGAAATTTCGGTAGAAAATAAGACCTTTAAATTGATTACTGAATTTCGGCAAACCAATTTGCCACAGTCATCGGTAATCTAAAATTGATCCGAATCTCGGTAAAGCTCATGTGTCAAAAATCGGAAACAGAAGCGTGTATGATGGAAAAGAAAGCAGACACAAGATTTCTATCGCTGAAATAATTACCTGATCGTGTAAGTATAGTTCAATTTAATTTTCTTGTAATTGCATTACATTTAATTCGAAATCTTTATATTGATTTTTTGGTTTTCGTTTTAGTGGATTTCGATTAATTTCGATTGCTGTGAAACAAACTTGCTGCCAATATGAATGCTGTAACAGGGATCCAGTCGAGGAATCCGCCCTTTCTCTTGCAAAGCAGATTTTTGAACAGCAAGTTTGTACCTGGTGGCGAGGTAAAATATCCGGATGCGAAGTGTATTTGTATTGCCCATCAGAATACTTTAAAAACTTTGATCGATTTGTGCATAACTGTTAATAATGACTTCTCTAAGACATTTATGTTAAAACTAATTCATGAATATCGCTGCTCTCCACACGCCACTACGTATGGTTTCTAGCAAAGCAAAGTAAAACAACTATGATTCAATAATAAAATGGAATATATGCCTATTTTTAACTTCATAATGATTACTGTTTTTATTTTGTGTTTGTTTGAACATTAACAATAAAGACTTCATATTACGGAATCTCGGTAGAACACTTTACCGAGTCAATCGGCACCGCATTACCGAACGGCTCAGTAAATTTTGACAGCTACACGTTCACGCTCATTTTACGACCAGTCGATAATTTAATCTTTTGCCGAGATTTTTACCGAGCTCTCGGCTGTTGGATTCTCGGCAATTCATTTTGCCGGCCTCGGTGAAAGAAATTAAGTGTATGCATGTATGATGACCATTAATAAGGCAGAATTATAAGAACTGTATTTTTGTCTTTGTAGTAAGATTAATTACTTACTAATGTTTTGCGGGCCGGCGAGTGAAAGCGGCCCAAATCTTTTATCTATTTCTTTCCAGACGACCAATGATGAAGAATTTACTTCAAGAAAATCTCATAGTTCCGGTATCAGCAGTGGTATTCATAACTAATACTACCTACAACCACCGTCAATACAGTAAGTCTGTGTTCACAACGAGATTACTTCAAGGACAATCCCAACATCCTCTGTGAATTGCAGATAAGTATTGCGTTTATATTTTAATTGCACTGAGCTCGTTCTAATCTGATCGGTGAATGAATTGACTTGCCACATATTTAGATACATCGTGAATAATCAATATCATTAGTAAATTCAAATATTCCCGTAGATTAGAAAAGCAAGTGCATAAATTACTATTTTATGGCAACATATCACAACGAAACGGGACCCTTCGGAGCCTTTAAGTAAGATCTCGGTCCGGTTGCATCTAAGGAGATCTTAGTGCAGTGCACACCGGACGTGTTGCCCGGTAGACGTATCGCTCAGTGGTATTTAAATACAACGCAGATAGGCTATGGTCAGAGGGTGCGTTGATATTACAAGATTACAAGAAGATTTAGGCGAAACGAAGTTTGTCGGGTATGTTAGTAAATATAATAAGAATTGATTGTTTCTTAAAATTTCCGCATAGACTTTCAAATCCTGTATATATTCTCGGCAATATCAGATTTCTCGATTTCCGATTATTTTGAACTATTGGAAAAAGTCAAGATTAGTTTTGATGAATTAAGTAGTTGTGAAGTTTGGTATAAAGATGTTTGTATCATTTGATTACCTTTTCCAGTAATACATACTCTTTCCCAACACAATACAAAGCTGTGCAAAACTAACTGGCTAAACTAACTAACTAACTAAACTAACTGTGCATTGGGAAAAAGCGGTAACGCAGCACTCCATACTCCACCTCCCATAGCTGCGATCCGCGGTCAATATCACGCGCTTTGTTATTCGTTGGGAAAACCAAATAAGGGTCGATGCCCAAGTAGCGTCTTAACTTGCCATAAAAAAGGGTTATAGTGGGGGTAGTGGGTGTCCAACATCATCAAATTTAGCGTTACGTTATTAAAATTTGATGAAACATTGCTGTTTTGCAGAAATTATCATTCCCAACACTTCAAAAATAAAGCAATTGAAAGCAATTTGATTTGTTTCTTATTTTTGTGATTTTTTTCAGCAGTGAGCATGCATGTTGACAAAAAGAAGCGACCAAATTGGGGCTGTATTTCTCTGTTTCGCGATGAGATGAATATATGCTCAGTGAGATGAAGATCGGGACAATTACCCCTATATTTAATACTTGCATATACCTATTCGAATATGAAAATTATTTGGATTTACCAAAAATGACTTGTTTCCCAGAAGATATAAAAAAGTGCGATGAATATAGTGATTTCGAATAATTTTTGAAGGTAATAATAGCTTTAACAGATATTGCTCTATTATTGGCCGGTGGCTCAGCTCAAATATGTGTACAATTAGTTAAATAAATTTGCTACAGAAGAACACTATCTACCAAAGACATTATTTCTGTACGTAGGATTTTTTAAATAATTGAGATTTTTATTCACGGCGTCTATTGCGCAACCATTGCATCATGTTTCCAGTACTTGCACAAAAATTTTGAAACAATTGGTGCTACCTTTTTTGGCTCCGTAAGATGCATATGATGAGTGCTGTCCACGAAGTGCAACTCGAACAAAGGGTTATTTTTTTGCACAACTTCTATGAATTCATCGAAGTATTTTTTATCTTCATAGTACGTGGAGTGTTTCGCTTTGAGGAACAAATATGGCATAGTCAGTCGTTTGGCCAGCTCCAGGTTTATGTCCTGACTAAAACCAATTCCTACGCCGTACTTAAGTCTGCTATCGCGAGTAAAGAAGAATTTATTTGGATTCACAGAGGACTTCTGGATATTACGGTTCAATAGATACGGCGCAGCCTCTTTTGACACGGATTTATGTGTTCCTTGATGCAGCCGACTAACTAAATCTTCATAGGTGTAGCTCGGCGGTTCGGATTTATGTCGGTTCCGAATATCGGCCACCAACATTTGTGGAATTCGTTTCTGCAAGCGTGGTCCAATTTCATGCGGATCCGGTATGTGCGGCTTTAGAGCATCCAGCCCGATGTATAAGTCCACCATGTCCGGAAAGATTGAGGAAAAAACAAAACCGACGATTGATCCCATTGAATGTCCCATCAATGAAATCTTCTTCCATTGGTAATGTTGCATCACCATTTTGAGCATGTAAATGTTATCCTGTGTATGGTACGTCATACCATCTGGAATTCGGGATGACAATCCATGTCCAGCGAAATCTAACGCTAGGAAACTCATATGATGAGGCAAACGCGGTATCAGCCTATCGAAGGTTCCGGCATTGTCTTGCCAGCCATGCAGCGAAACAATGGGACGGGTGTCTTTCGGACCCCACCACTTACCAGCAATTTCACCATATGGTACCGGAATTCTTATTTCCTCTACCTGTTCATGGGAAAGCCACGATATTAATAAACTATGTTGGACTTTGTACCTTGTATTGAGAGTGCTATATATCGTACCTTTGGCTTCTCTATACTGAGCGTCTCGTCACAGATTTGCTGATTGTGAGAGCATCGCTGACTCACGATTGTTCCAGCTGATTGCTGGGGCGCTCTAAGCATTTGTCCTAGATAATTGATTTGAGGCAGTAAAGACTTTATTTTCGTCATTTTGATCTAAAAGGGAAAAGAAAATTAGAGCATTATGTCTACAAGGCACGAGACGAGCTTACCTAATAGGAATCACGATTTAGAAGACGGAAGTTGTACTACGTTACAATTTTTATCTCTCTCTTATCACTGGTTGTGTACAGATTCAAACACTTACGTCACATGTGCACCATTAAAGATAATCTAATAATTTTCATTTATATGAAATGTAATGTTTCAACTTCACTAACGATTCAGTATCGCACCATCAATCAATCTGACTTCTACTCAACTCTACGAGCAAGAATAATGTAAGCGCAAAAAAGGCATAGCCTTGATGCCCTGATATACGCAGGGTGGCCGTCTGACAGCTACGCAACTACTCTCCATCCTCTCTATATGTACAAAGCTCAAACACATCGAAGCAAGCACGTGGGTTTGGATGAACAAGTTCATGCTTATGCGTCAAATCGTTGTTATGTACATATTTTAATTCTAGCACCCATAAAATGCAGGATACAAACGTGGATGGTACCTATTAGTGAAATCAATTATGTGTAATTAGCTGCTAATAATAAAACATACCGAGACTGTTATAATATTTAACTTATCCAAAAAATTACAATATTCTCATTGGATCAAACAGCATCATAATATTTCCCGAAAATTAAGTGCGGGAATGTTAACATGATCAATCCTATTTGTGCTTTACTATTTTTCAAGACAAACGATCAAATAAATTTGAATTTATGTTAAAATATGAACTCATGTTGAACACTGTTGGACGAATGAACTTAGTCCAGAATAATTCAAGTAGTATTAGTATGAACACAATCCATACACAGGCATAAAAATAACGAAATAACACCTGAACTGCTTTCTAAGCGCTATAAATGCTGATAAACACAGATAAGATTCGCTAGTTGTTTTGCTCAATAAATTAGAATAGTATAGCTTCTGCATCCTCCGAAGCAAACGTTACAATGAGTGAACTGCCAACTACATCGTTGATGAATCAAGTTCAGCAACACGATCGTGATCATGGAGTAAGTTTCGCACGCAAAATTATTTGAATATTTTATCTCATTTTATTTGTCACGGTTCAAGGTCCAAGAGGTTCGCATATCAGTTCCATATGGTGAAATCGCCGGAAAATGGTGGGGACCGCAGAATATACGACCAATTTTGTGTCTTCATGGTTGGCAGGACAACGCCGGGACCTTTGACACGCTGATACCGTTGTTGCCGAAAAATGTGAGCTTCCTTGCGATCGACTTTCCCGGACACGGCTATTCGTCACGCATCCCTAATGGTTTATCATATCAAGGAATAAACTCTCTCAATTTGCTGATTGCCATCATGAACGAGTACGGGTGGAAAAAATTGTCGTTCTTAAGCCATTCCATGGGTGCAGTACTGCAATACATCTTCGCGGCTGTATTTCCAGATAAAGTGGATCTTATGATTTCCCTAGATTCTCTGAAACCGCAAGTTGCCTCGCCGGAAAACATAATCAATCGATTGAGCACCTCTATTCCACAGCAAATGATAGCGGATGCTCGCAACCAACAAATGTCCGAGCCTCCGTCTTATACCTATGATGAAATGGTGAATAGGCTCCATGAAGCGACTTACAAATCGATCAGTCGGGAAACATGTCCATATTTACTACATCGTAATATCAAAAAGAGCTTGAAATATCCGGAGAAATACTACTTTACGCGTGACTCTCGGCTGAAGTACTCAATGGGGATGCATTTTTCCAACGAGGTCACTGTGGATCTAGCAAAACAGATCAAAATGCCATTTTTGTTCATCAAAGCCAAACAGTCGCCATATTTTGAAGATAAGAAGTACTACGAACAGATCATAGAATTGCTAAAGACGAACAATCCCTACTTCGAGCACCGTTTGGTGGAGGGAACGCATCACGTGCATTTGTCGAACCCAGAACGCGTAGCCCCTATGATAACGGCATTCCTGAGTAAATACTGGAGTAAGGATGAAGACGTAGTCAGTAAACTATAAGTCATGAAACTACTTATTGCACTTATGGGGCTTTTTCGTATGGTTGTGGGTTATTTCACTGCCTGATAATGGGAATGTACACTTTTAACATGGTAATATGATATTGTGGAATAAAAAACGAACGAAAAATATGGTACAATACATTGGTGATGTTATTGTCTTCCACTTCCGCACACGCGGCGTTACAAGAACGTAGGTGTGCATCGAGTATTGCTTGGTGTTGAGCAGTTTTTATAGAGAACTAGCTTTATGTACCCGGCCTTGCTCGGAATTGCCAGTTTGATTCGCAGTTTTTTTTTCACAATCGGAAAATGAATAAACCAATTGGTCAACAGGATAATTGCGTTATCTTATCGATACTTCATCATTTGATCAAAAGAAGGCAGATTTCATTTGAAAACATTGACTGATTTTGGAAAAGGGAGCGAACCCATAATCGCCATATTCCGGGCAAACGTCTATTTCTAAAGAAGGACAAACATCCACCGATGCCTTATTCCGAGCAAACGTCTATTTTTAAAGAAGGGATCATATCTACCATCCAGAAGGAAACACATTAATCATTGCTTTTACGTTGGGCAAACCATGATTTCGATAAATGGTTGAATTGATCGATAACTAAACAATACAATAATGGGTTCAGAAGTTAGCTGGAGCACACACACAAACATACAAACATTGAGTTTTATATATCTCGGCAACTTATTCAAAACGACGTATGTGATTTTGTAAACAAAGATGCATACGTCGATTTGTCAAATATGATGACACTCCCACGCAAACCAATACAACGAACATGTAGCCGAAACCTCCTGTATGTGGCGATAGTTTGCGTGGGAGTGCTATCAGATTGCAGAAATCAACGTTTAAATTTTTGTTTACAAAATCACATACGTCACATACGTTGAATAAGTATCCGAGATATATAGATAGCTAATAGCTATATGTATCCGGCTTTGCTAGGGACTGAAAAGTAAATTATAGTTTTAATTCTATAATTCAATGTCCAATGCTGTAGCACGAAACCCACAGAGGTAGATCTACCGCTCATAGAATTGAACCTTTTGTATCAATATATTTTTATATCTTCGTTTGGCCCTACCTTTTCAATAAACATCTTCCAAAAATAGAGAATAAGTGTACCAAATCTGGTTGAATTTATCCTGGAGTTACACTTGAATTGCTCATTTTTTAAAGACAACCCTTCCCCCATAACTTTCCCTTTCCAAAATGACCCTCCACCTTCTTTTGTTATCTTCTCCTTAGAATAGAAATGTGTGCACCAAATTTGGCTGAAATTGGTCCTGGGAGTTGGGTGTTACACTGAATTGCTCTTTTCTAAAGACAACCCTTCCCCTTACCTCCCCTTTTCCCAATGATCATCCCACCCCTTTGTTATTTTCTCCTTAGGATAGAGAATGTGTACCAAATTTGGATGAAAGCGGTCCAGGGGTTCAAAAGAAACACTGAATTGCCTGTTTTCTGAACAATACCTCCCCCAGACCCTCCCCTCTTTCCCCAAATTACACTTCCATGTGATCGACTTCTCTTAGTGAATATGTGTACAATATTTGGTTGATATGGGTACTGGAAGTTGGGAGTAACACTGAATTGCTCGTTTTATAAAGACAACCCTCCCCCATACCCTCCCTCTTTTACAATGACCGCCCCACCCCATTTGTTATCTTTTCTTTAGGGTAGAGAAATGTGTGTATCACATTTGGTTGAAATCGGTGCAGGGGTTCAGAATTTACTCTAAATTACCTGTTTCTGAACAATACCCTCCTCCAGACCCTCCCTTTCCCAAAATCTCTCATATGATTGGTTCCTTATAGGGAATATGTGTACAAAATTTTGGTTGAAATCTGTCCTGGGAGATGAAAGTTACACTTAAGTGTTCGTTTTCAAAACAAAACCCTCCCTTTCCTAAATGACCCTCCCACCCCTTTGTTAACTTCCCTGAGGATAGAGAACGTGTACCAAATTTGGGTGGATTCGGCCTAGTGGTTCAGAAGTAGTTAGCGAACATACATACATAGATTGGTTTTTATATATATAGATAGGCGAATGGAAAAATAAGGCTTAACTACGAGTAGAAATAGGTGAGAACTGCTGATTTAACAATAACTTCACTGCCGTCCCAAGCATAGTTGTCCCATGTCGTTTTTTGTTGATGGCCTTCTTGCTGTCCTGGTGGTCAACAAAAGAATCCACCAATGTATATAAGAGCTAGAAAGGATTGCTGGCAATCCTAGCCATGATGTCTGATAGTTAAAAAACATGTCTGAGCAAATGTGGGAATGGCATAGTTAAAAACGACATGGGACAACTTTGCTTGGCACGGCAGTTCAGTTTAGGTACATTTTTGCTCTGAATTCAGCTTCTAAAATTCTGTTTGATGATCTCCATGGGACTCTTGGGAAAACAGATGATTTTTCAATAATTTCGTAATGCAATGTCCGATCGGGCTAATTTTCGATAGCAAACAATGGGACCGCATTCCCCGTCAAATGCAACTTGTTGCGGGTAATGCTAAGTTTCAAAAAGTGTGCCTACAAAATTTGTACACATACACACGCATACAGACATCACCTCGGTTCGTCGAGTTGAATCGATCGATATATAACACTATGGGTCTCCGGGCTTTCTATCAAAAGTTCATTTTTGGAGTACAGTCAAACCGCCATAAGTCGACATTGAAGGGACCATCGACTCATGGAAATATGGAGATGTGGAATAGGAAATCTTTGAAAAGCTGTTTGGAAATATTTTTTAATATGGCATAATTTGCTTCCATGAGTCGATATCGAGTCATAGAATATCGAATAATGGAGGTTTGACTGTAATCGTATAGCCTTTCGGTACAACTTTGTTTTACGAGAAAGGCAAAACCACCAAACCCCCTAAGTTTCCGGAAGACCGTTCTTCTTTAATTTCCGGTAGACTATTGACGAATTCGAGAGGCAAATAGAAGAAGACATGCGATGGTTACAAGAGAAACAACAAAATCGTTCATGGTCGTATAAAATTCTAAACAAGTTCTAATTAAAAACTAATCAATGCAAAGTGCGAGAAAATGCAAAATTATATTTTTTTTTGAATAATGTTTCTAAATGTAGCTTTTTGAATATCTCGTCGGCACACGGACGATAATCAGCTGCCCCTTACATGCGGAATAGACGCTGTTATGTATACCGCTCCTAACATGGAAAACAGACGCTCGATCAGATTTGCACTTCAGGAGAGCATCTCCGCTTGCAAAGTAACAATCAAATATGTGTAGGGAGGGAGGGATTGAATCCTAAAGCGAATGAGCAAGTCTCTCACTTATCATCTCTGTATACATATACGATATGTAACGTCCCGGAGCTCTCCTTAGCCGTGCGGTAAGACGCGCGGCTACAGAGCAAGACCATGCTGAGGGTGGCTGAGTTCGATTCCCGGTGCCGGTCTAGGCAATTTTCGGATTGGAAATTGTCTCGACTTTCCCAGCATAAAAATATCATCGTGCTAGCCTCATGATATACGAATGCAAAATGGTAACTTGGCTTAGAAACCTCGCAGTTAATAACTGTGGCAGTGCTTAATGAACACTAAGCTGCGAGGCGGCTCTGTCCCAGTGTGGGGATGTAATGCCAATAAGAAGAAGAAGAAGATGTAACATCCCGCGAGAGACTTTTTTTCGCAAGTTGTCATGATAGAGAACTGATTCGGGAGGCTATACCCCATGATAAATTTCTATTAGAAAGCTCCAAATGTGGGGAGCACTTTGCTCTGATGATGCATTTAAACTTGTTCTACACAGCTGTGCAATGAGCGAAAACAAAGCGAGAATCACCATTTTTCTGTGGGGGCTGCCTATCCGATTCTGTTTTTTCGCACTTGTATACAAGTTTGATAAATTTGTTATCATGGCTTGTTATGATTCGTAACAGTTTTTGCCTCTCTTTTATCGTTGTTCGTTATCTATTGAGAGCGATTTCTGCAAACCCTGAATATGGGTAATTATGTAATTACAGGCAGAGAAGGCGACAATCTCCGGTCATTCGTTGATCATCAGCTTGATTTTATCACATGGTAATGCTGTATTGAAGATTTGTTTTTCGGTTCATGAACAATTCGTTAACCAGCATGAGAAAAGACTGGAATAAAATAATGTATAATGGCATAGTAAGAGCAGAACGTGTACCAAAATCAGGAATAAAAAAATAACCATTCACTACAACCAAAACTCCTGGTCAAGAGACAAGAAGTCTCAAGAACTGAAAATAGATTCAGAAAAAAAGTTTAGAATCATAATAATCGGTCACGTAATGGTACTTCTTTAGATGCCGCTATTTTAAAGGACTATGTAGAAAAATTCGGGGAATCGATTGGTGATATTTTCATTGCTGACAAACCATTGAAAAGCGTTAATTTTGCCCAATTTCCCTCCAAATTCATCAATGAACTTCAAAAGTAGACATAAAAACTTATTTGAGTTAAACATTGATAGAATATTGGCGGAATGGATTGCTTTGAACTTTATAGCTGATTTTGCCCAATTCTCCCCTAAACTCGTGTTTTAGTCGAAGAAGCTGATGGAACATTTTTTCTCGTGTACTGGTACAGATCTGTAAAGGATGAATTCAAAAAATGAAATTAATATCATTCTACGATTTCGCAGATTCATAAAATGGCCCATTTACTCTTGATTCATCAAATCTTCTTTATACATAAGCATGAATTTTCTTCTGTCTGTCCGATCCTTATAGACTCGGCAACAACTGAACTGATCGACGTGATAATTTGTATGCAAAGGTTTTTGGGGTCGCGGAAGGTTCTTATGGATGCGGATGAAGATTAGTGCCTAAAAGATGAGTGACTTTTATTTAGCGCACATACATATACACACGCACACACATCAGACAGACGTCATCTCAATTCGTCGAGCTGAGTCGATTGGTATATAACACTATGGGTCTCCGGGCCTTCTGTCGTCTTGGAAGTGAATATATAGCCTTTTCGTTACACTTTGTTGTACGAGAAAGGTAAAAAACCCGGGTAACATTCTTGGTTTACTAAAAGGCGATGAGAGTAATAAAGATGCTCGATGATGCTTATAGTCTGTTTAGATTAACACGTACGTCCCCAACCCCCATTTTACGACAAAACTCAAAATTCAAAACCACGCAGCTCAGCCAATTTCTAACGGATTTTCAAGCAATCTTCTGGAATCGATCACAAAATTCCTATAGTTTTAGGAACTGAGGTCAATTTTTTTGCAATGGTCATAGCTCCGGATATATTCCGGGGAGTACTGGGGTTACCTCCCTCCCGGAAAAAATGGTCGCTGGCAGGTCGGTTTCGAGATCCATCTTGCGACATGTCAAACTTCATGATTTTGCAAAACAAGTACACTGGAGTACATTTAGGTGATTTTCGATCGAATTGGCCACCCTCCGGGTATTTCCAGGGCCTGGTTCCTTTGGGGAAGTGGCCAATTTTTGTTCAATCTTGGAACCCATCTTGCGACATGTCAAACTTCATGATTTTGCAAAACAAGTACATTGGAGTACATTTCGGCGATTTTCGATCGAATTGGCCACCCTCCGGGTATTTCTAGGGCCTGGTTCCCTTGGGGAAGTGGCCAATTTTCATTCAATCTTGGAACCCATCTTGCGACATGTCAAACTTAATGATTTTGCAAAACAAGTACACTGGAGTACATTTCGATGATTCTCGATCGATGGCCACCTTCCGGATACTTCCAGGGCCTGGTTCCCTTGGGGAAGTGGAAAAATTTTCGTTCAATCTTAGAACCCATCTTGCGACATATCAAACTTCAAGATTTTGCAAAACAAGTACACTGGAGTCCATTGCGGTGATTTTCGATCGAATTGGCCACCTTCCGGGTACTTCCAGGTAGACCTGTGCGTGAAATTTGACCGGCGGTGGCATGATAGATCATTTTCAGCCAGCGGCGTCACGCCGTTGGTGATTGGCGGTGGCGTGGATCGGCGTGAACCAGTTTCAAGCGCCAAAATTTATTCAGAAGTTCCTCCCGGAATTCTTCCAGAAGTTCCTCCACGAGTTTTTTCAAAAGATCGTCAAGAAATTCCTTTGGACATTCCTCCAGATATTCCTCTATAAGTGCCTCTGGGAAATTCTTCCAGATACTCCTCCCGGATATCGTCTGGAAGTTCCTCCAGGAATTCCTCCGGAAGTTCCTCCAGGAATTCCTCCGGAAGTTCCTCCAGGAATTCCTCCGGAAGTTCCTCCAGGAATTCCTCCGGAAGTTCCTCCAGGAATTCCTCCGGAAGTTCCTCCAGGAATTCCTCCGAAGTTCCTCCAGGAATTCCTCCGGAAGTTCCTCCAGGAATTCCTCCGGAAGTTCCTCCAGGAATTCCTCCGGAAGTTCCTCCAGGAATTCCTCCGAAGTTCCTCCAGGAATTCTTCCGCAAGTTCCTCCAGGAATTCCTCCGGAAGTTCCTCCAGGAATTCCTTCCGGAAGTTCCTCCAGGAATTTCTCCGGAAGTTTCTCCAGGAATTCCTCCGAAGTTCCTCCAGGAATTCCTCCGGAAGTTCCTCCAGGAATTCCTCCGAAGTTCCTCCAGGAATTCCTCCGGAAGTTCCTCCAGGAATTCCTCCGAAGTTCCTCCAGGAATTCCTCCGGAAGTTCCTCCAGGAATTCCTCCGGAAGTTCCTCCAGGAATTCCTCCGAAGTTCCTTCCAGGAATTCCTCCGGAAGTTCCTCCAGGAATTCCTCCGGAAGTTCCTTTAGGAATTCCTCCGGAAGTTCCTTTAGGAATTCCTCCGAAGTTCCTCCAGGAACTCCTCCGGAAGTTCCTCCAGGAACTCCTCCGGAAGTTCCTCCAGGAATTCCTCCGGAAGTTCCTCCAGGAATTCCTCCGGAAGTTCCTCCAGGAATTCCTCCGGAAGTTCATCCAGGAATTCCTCCGGAAGTTCCTCCAGGAATTCCTCGGAAGTTCCTCCAGGAGTTTCTTCAGAAGTTCCTCCGGGAACTCCTCCGGAAGTTCCTCCAGGAATTCCTCCGAAGTTCCTCCAGGAATTCCTCCGAAGTTCCTCTAGGAATTCCTCCGGAAGTTCCTTCAGGAATTCCTCCGGAAGTTCCTCCAGGAATTCCTCCGAAGTTCCTCCAGGAATTCCTCCGGAAGTTCCTCCAGGAATTCCTCCTGAAGTTCCTCCAGGAAATTCCTCCGGAAGTTCCTCCAGGAATTCCTCCGGAAGTTCCTCCAGGAATTCCTCCGGGAAGTTCCTCTAGGAATTCCTCCGGAAGTTCCTTCAGGAATTCCTCCGGAAGTTCCTCTAGAAATTCCTCTCCGAAGTTCCTCTAGGAATTGCTCCGGAAGTTCCTCTAGGAATTCCTCCGGAAGTTCCTCTAGGAAATCCTCCAGAAATTCCTGGAAATCCAGGTGGCCAATTCCAGTTTTTCGGAGGAACTTCCGGAGAAATTCCTAGATTAACTTCCGGAGAAATTCCTCGACGAACTTCCGGAAGAGTTCATGGAGAAACTTCCGGAGGAATTCCTGGAGAAACTTCCGGAGGTATTTCCGGATGAACCTCTGGAGGAATTCCTAGAGGAACTTCCAGGTGAATTCCTGAGGAGCCTCGAAGGAATTCCTGAAGGAACTTCCAGGCGAAATCCGGGAGGAGTTTCTGGAGGAACTTCCCAGAGGCACTTACGGAGGAATGTCCAAAGGAATTTCTTGACGATCTTTTGAAAAAACTAGTGGAGGAGTTTCTGGAAGAATTGCTTGACGAACTTCTGAAGAAATTTTGATGCTTGAAACTGGTTCACGCTGATCCACGCCACTGCTGATCACCAACGGCGTGACGCCGCCGCCGCTGCCTAAAATGATCTATCACGCCACTGCCGGTAAAATTTCAATCAGCGCACAGGTCTACCTGTAAGTACCTGGAGGTGGCCAATTCGACCGAAAATCACCGAAATGGACTCCAGTGTACTTGTTTTGCAAAATTATGAAGTTTGATATGTCGCAAGGTGGGATCCAAGATTGAACGAAAATTTTTCCACTTCCCCAAGGGAACCAGGCCCTGGAAGTATCCGGAAGGTGGCCATCGATCGAGAATCATCGAAATGTACTCCAGTGTACTTGTTTTGCAAAATCATTAAGTTCGACATGTCGCAAGATGGGTTCCAAGATTGAACAAAAATTGGCCACTTCCCCAAGGGAACCAGGCCCTGGAAGTATCCGGATAGTGGTCAATTCGATCTAAAATCGCCAAAATTTACTCCATTGTACTTGTTTTACAAAATCATGAAGTTTGATATGTCGCAAGATGGGTTCCAAGATTGAATGAAAATTGGCCACTTCCCCAAGGGAACCAGGCCCTGGAAGTACCCGGAAGGTGGCCAATCCGATCTAACGTCGCCAAAATTTGCTCCCTTGTATTTGTTTTGCAAAATCATGAAGTTTGATATGTCGCAAGATGGGTTCCAAGATTGAACGAAAATTGGCCACTTCCCCAAGGAAACCAGGCCCTGGAAGTACCCGGATAGTGGTCAATTCGATCTAAAATCGCCAAAATTTACTCCAGTGTACTTGTTTTGCAAAATCATGAAGTTTGACATGTCGCAAGATGGGTTCCAAGATCGAATGAAAACTGGCCACTTCCCCAAGGGAACCAGGCCCTGGAAGTACCCGGAGGGTGGTCAATTCGATCGAAAATCGCCAAAATTTATTCCATTGTACTTGTTTTGCAAAATCATGAAGTTTGATATGTCGCAAGATGGGTTCCAAAAGCGAATGAAAATTGGCCACTTCTTCAAGGGAACCAGGCCCTGGAAGTATCCGATTAGTGGTCAATTCGATCTAAAATCGCCAAAATTTACTCCATTGAACTTGTTTTGCAAAATCATGAAGTTTGATACGTCGCAAGATGGGTTCCAAAAGCGAATGAAAATTGGCCACTTCTTCAAGGGAACCAGGCCCTGGAAGTACCCGAAAGGTGGTCAATTCGATCGAAAATCGCCGAAATGTACTCCAGTGTACTTGTTTTGCAAAATCATGAAGTTTGACATGTCGCACGATGGATTTCGAAGTCGATCTGCCAGTGACCATTTTTTCCGGGAGGGAAAAACCCCAGTACTCCCGGAATATATCCGGAACCATGGCCATTGCACAAAATTGACCTCGGTTCCTACAACTATAGGAATTTTGTGACCGATTCCAGAAGATTGCTTGAAAATCCGTTAGAAATTGGCTGAGCTGCATGGTTTTGAATTTTGAGTTTTGTTGTAAAATGGGGGTTGGGGACGTACGTGTTAAGAGATCGTTGCTCGTTGCCCGGAATTGAGCAATGAGATGAAACCACATGAAACCTATGCCATGGGGATGGTGTAGGAGCGTTACGATAAAGCACTCAATGTTTTCCATATACATTGAGTGCTAAACCGCCTTTATCGAGCGAACAAAACCTTCAGAGAAACATCGTCTGTTTTTTTTATGAATTGAGTCTGAAGAAGAAAAATTATTCCAAATCCTTTGGAATTCTATATGACAGTCAAAAACTTTCACCGTATATACATTTTCTAGTGTTAAGCCATTATAATTGCTTTATACTTGTGCTGCTTTGGCCTCTCTAAAGAGCTTATCTCTATACATTTTATAATAAGCGAGAAAGGCATCATATAGGTGGATTATTCTGGGGTTTTTCTCATGTCCTAAATCCTGAGAGACAAATAAGCTGTTATGAATTTCCTTGTTTCAATTTAATTCATTGAAATGCGCATTACATCACGATTCAAAATTTTCCAATATTGCATGAGTGATGGAGTGACTTTTCTCTGATAACTTCTCTACTATATCGAAGTGATCAAGGCCAGGTAAAATTTGTAAAGAACTGGTGATTCCACAGTTGTCTAAATGTTTGTGAATATCATTGGACATTTGTTTAAACACTGCGCTATCATTTTCTGCTACGTACACGTGGAATTTAATCCCACTATTTGATAGGTGTCGATAATCGCTGTTCAGTGGTGAAAGATTCGCAATGTTTTCGTCATTCAAACACAACAGGTTGTTCTCGTTCACTTCCTTGGTGAAACGTAACTCATCCAATCGGAACACACCAGATATTAGATAGACATGTTTAATGAATTGAAGTTCATCTTTCACTGTGGTTGCAAAGCTCAGATCTAACATAGCTGCTATTAAGTGGGCACCAGCAGAATGTCCGGCAAATGAAATGTGTCTGAAACAAAGTGGATAATTAGTGCTATACACCTGCCTGTGGATCTGAAAACGTACTTGACATGGTTTTCCCCCGCGTAGTTGAGAATATATTCCCCGGCCCGCTTAATTTGGCTCACCAACTCTTCAAGTGTTATATTTGGACATAGTTCGTAGTCCAGGACAATCACTCTATACCCTTTAGCAACGAGTGGCTCTGCGCAGTAACCGGAATCCGTTTTGGATAGCATTTGCCAGTAACCACCGTGTATGTAAACGAACAATGGGGCATCTCTCGGAAGATTGGCGCCGTAGATATCAAATTTCTCACTGTCACCACTGCCATATTCCACGTCTAGTTCACAACTTAGTTCTTGTCGATTTTTCTTGCTCACTGAAATAATAATGTTAATTGTTATTATTTGAAACACAGCGCTTTCTCGTGTGACCTATCGTACCTTCGGTAATAAATTTCACGTGAAAGTTTATGACCTCTGTCGCTGTGGGAAAGCGTTTGCTCCATTCACTAGGCGAATATTCCTTCTCCCATAATTTTATTAGCGTAGCATCAGGCACCATCGAACTATAGGTTTCAAGCTGCATCTTATCTCGTCTACGGATGGGGTGTTACTCACTAGAGGTTGCAATTCGAAAATGATCACTTCTATGAAGCTCGCGACAAATATTTAGAGCCTTATCGCTAGATGAAGAGTGGTAAAAAACATCAAGTGATGACCGAGTTCTACAAACAACATGCTCTCCATGCGTTGTCGTTGCTATGTTTTTACTACCTTTTAGATCTGTGGAAACAAAAAACGGGGGAAACCTTACAGATGTAATCGAATTTGAATATTATTTCTGGTAGTATGGATGGGCTTCATGCAGACGAGCGCCTTCTGTTGCTCAGCTCTGCTTCTATTTTACTTCTTGGAAACAATATCCTAAACACAAATTTAACCTGCCTATCGCATTGATAGGTACTGTTTTAAGTTTAATTCGCAGTGATTAATTAAACGTTAAAGCCTCTCTTCGTTTCTTATTACATGTGTTTGAATTAAAAAAATCATTACTAGGAAAGTATGGCTAATATGCTCTAAGCAAATCTTTTAATTTAACGGCGAATTCTTCCGAAACAATGTACTTTCGAAGTGTTTATCAATAATATAACATTATCATGAACGATGCTGGCGCCAAATATGCGCCACCCAAAAATGGCAATCAAAATATTCCAATATTTTTCACTGAAATAGTCACACTCTTTAGTTTTCGCATAAGATTAGTGTCAGTCTTATACTTTAAGATAGTCAGTGTCTTAGACTAAAATATATATAATATGGAGAAAATATTTTTGTAAGTAAAGAAAAAGCATTGTTCCCTGCCCTTCGGTTCAGTTTTATTTTTGCATGGGCACGCTCTGCCAGGTAGGTTTGGCATATTTCTTATAGACGTTCAAAAGTGCCTGAATGAAATATAAAGCTTGTAAGGATCGCACGAAGGTGGGATGCAAGATCATTATTATGGATTAGCTAGTATTCTACAAGGTTTTTTATCCACAGCTATCCGGTGGTATCGTATATGCGCGGAACGCAACATTTAGCAAACCGCCAAATATTTGCATGGCGAAAGCATCACACGCCGGTTTTCTCAACGGTTCTCGAAAAAGTATTTGATGTTAGTTAAGCAGGAAGGCAATTTCACCTACCAAATATTGTTTGATAAAGTTGAGGCACGTTGAGGGTCGTGGGTTCGAGTCCCATCGAAAGGAAAGTGGTTACCTCCAATACATCTCCAACACATAATGTACGTATGCACATATGAGTTTTCAGAACATTATAAATTTGATAAAGTTGTTTAATTTTAAGAATATTACTAATATATTAATATATTTCGCTCCAGTAGCCTTGCGAGCAAAGGCGTAGAATTGCCAATCCGAAGATGGCGAGTTCGATTCTCGACGGTCCGGTATAGGATGTTTTCGGGTTGGAAACTTTCTCGACACCCTGGGCATAGTGTATCCTTGTGCTTGCCACACAAGATACATACTCATGCAATGGCGGACATAGAAAATCTTTCAATTAATAACTGAGGAAATGCTAATAGAATACTAATTTGAAAAGCAGGTCAAGTTCCAGTTGGAATGTAGAACCATTGAAGAAGAAGAAGATTATAATATTTTTTCGTAGTATATTAAATATTCCTAGTGTGTAATTGAGCCTTTCATTTAAATCAATATTCTTCCTGGGTTAGAATTGAATTGTTAGGATGAGAAATGAAAATTAGTCGAGCTTTTCTCTACATCATCTATAGTAGTTTGACCGATTTGCAAGATTGTTCGCGTTTAATTTGTTTAATTTGTCACAGAGCGGCTTCTTAATTTTCAGTTAGCGGTATGCACCGGTCCGAATATCGTCGGTGGCGGCAGTTGAAAGTATTTCGGTCGTTTTCAACGTCAATTTGCGACATATATAGGGAAAGGTGGTCGGCTGTCGGCACCCTTTTGTTTTTGGTCCATAGCTTTCGTCCAATTGCACAATGTGGTGATATTTGAATGCCAGAGGAAGCCAATAGGCATTAGCTAATAAATGATGGAGAGATTTGTTTTATTTCATCTATTGGAAAAATTTTGTCAACAATTTTGTTAGGCGTTGATTTTATGCCATTTCGAAAAAGGTGGTCGTATGTCGTGACCCTAAAAAACACTCAAAATGAAAAACTATGAAGTGGGAGCGTTATGGCTGGAAAGATCAAGATTTATTGTGTCAATAGCAGCGAAATTTATTACATTAAAGTATATTATACACATTTTATCAAGATTTCAAAAATTGTTAGTTTTGCTAACAACCTGGCTTATAGCCTGAAATTAGGCAGTAAACTTATGATTTCCCTTGATAATCACCGGGGTGCCGACAACCGAAATAAGTAAAAATTGAAAATAATAGTTAAACTGCGACCGCTACTGTGAAATGCATTTATGAATCACAATATAGAGTAAATTTGCTTTGTAAATACATAATGCGCTCGCCATTTCGTTTTACTTCGGTTTATAACACTAAGCAAATGACAAAAAAAACTTTGGAGTGGGTTTTTACTTGACAAAAAAAGTGTTTTCTTCATGGTTTTCTCCGTAAAACGAAACAAAGACTTCTATATGCTTCGGAAATGGACACAACAAGGTCGTGCTTACATAGCACACATAAAGCAAATGTCAGAATGACCACATATGTTTTCTGTCAAAAGTTACGACGGGGTGCCAACAACCGACCACCTTCCCCTACTATATACAGATTTTTCTTTTACACCTTTTAATGTACACATTTGAGCATGAACTAAAATATCACAGCATTGTATGTGTTTGGCAGAAACCACAGATGTGATGAGATATAATAAAGAAGTACCTAAAAGAGAAGCTGACACCCGTCAGCCATAAGATTAAGATGGGATCTCATGTACCAAAAAATATTAATAAGAAAGCAGAGTCCGAGTTCATGAATACATTACGCTAAATTAGAACGAGTAACTTTGGAGTGCTATAATATGCATTTGAAGTTAGCTAAGGATAATCCGGAATCATTCGACCTGTTTTTGAAGAAGGTAAAGAGGGCAGAAGAATGTGAATCAGATCGGAAGAGGAGACTGCACAGGACAAAACTGAACAACTTGCGAGCGAAATCAGCAGAGGAAGTCCGTATTGACAAACCCACCGTACAGATCATCAAAGGATTCGTCGTGAACCGTTCGACGCAGCAGTTTACGGAGGAACAACTAGCCCACCTCAACAAGGGACTGGAGTATGCGATTACACAGAAATCGGACGTGGAACAGATCATCGTGGACATGGAGTCAGCGATTTCCCGAAACATCGAGCAACAGGATCAAAATACAGCGCGGAACATCGTGGTAAACGCCATCAAAGAAGGACAGCACGGGACAACGAACCATGCCGAGAGGAGAATTTTTAAGGAGCTTAAGGAAAAACCAGTATACTACGTAAAAGCCGATAAGGGAAATGCAGTAGTGGTAATAAATAAAGAGGACTACGACGAACAGATAACAACGAAACTCAACGGAGGACCTTATAGACATTTGAGAGTGGATCCGCTACCAGGATTAATGAGACTTACGGACAAAACAATAAAGGAGTGTAAGGCGATCATCGGAGAAGCTCGAGTGAAGACAGTAAACCCGGTTCTACCTAGGATCAAAAGACTACCAGAAATCCATAAACCCGGCAAGGATATGCAAGAGATAATTGCATCAGTGGGTTCCCCTACCCAAAACATAGCCAAATGGTTGGTAAAGGAGTTCCAAAGTATGCCGAAACCATTCCCCAGCAGGTCAGTCATCAACACCCAGGAGTTCGCCCAGAAGCTGTTGGAATCAGGACACATCGAAGAAGAGGACATAATGGTATCATTTGTCGTAGCGCCATTGTTCCCTAGCGTTCCAGTGAAAGATGCTCTAAATCTTCTAGAGATTTGGCTGCTATCACAAAGGACGGAAGCAACATCCGTTATCAACGTTTCTGATTCTGCTTATTTCTCCTTTATTGTGACCATTTTTGAGGATGGTGTTCTCCAAAAAGGTCTTTATACAAAAGAAGGTTGATCCGACAATCCGATATGAACTTTCTTCAAAGCGCAAAACTCAATCGTAACTAGCAAATTTGATAGCGTGGCGGAGGAAGATGATGCAATTAATTTGAACGGGTGGAATCACTAACAGCAACCAAGCTACCACGCTAAACCCGATACCGCCGAAACAATCCATTTTCGCAATTAACTCTTTCTTTCCATAAAATTCCAATTTTCTTTTCCCAATGCGTCTTTCCAATAACTAACTGCATCCAAACGCTTGACAGCACCTTGCGTTGAAATTGCCCGACCGCCGACCGCCTTCGTGCTGCTGTGTCCGCTCCGCTGCATCGAATGTCGAACCGCTTTTTGTGCACATTTTATTTGCACCCATATCAGAACACAAAGGGGTGGGACTAACGGGCTTAATTTATTAAATACAAGAAAGCTGCTTTTCGACGCGCGAGACCCATTTCGATCGGGATTCCGCAGCAGACAACGGACCTTTCGAAGAATGACAAATTCTAAGAATCTTATGAAATTTTCTCGCAAGATTCTGAATTTGGTTATGAGCTGTTGGTTATCTAAGATGCGTATTGTTGCGAAGAGTAACAACAGAAATTTGACTCAAGACGAAGTTTTTTTTACATATTACCAAACATTATCTTTCGACATCTGTCTGTCCGAGCGACGTTCTACGATGGGTGGTTGCTGTAGATAGTTTCCACAGAGGTGGCGTCTTCATTGATTTTATACAAAAGAAGGTTATCCGAAATAAACTTTCTTTAAAGTACAAAACTCAATCGTAAATAGCGAATTTGATAGCGCGTCGGAGAGAGATGATGCAGTAGATTTGAATGGATGAAATCACTAACAGCAACCAAGCTACCACGCCAAACCCGATGCCACCGAAACAGTCCATTTTCGCAAATAACTCTCCATAAAATGTTGGTCCTGAGAAGAACCAATTTTATTTTCCCAATGCGCCTTCTGTCCAATAACTAACTGCATCCAATCGCTTGTCGACACCTTGCGTTGCAACTGTCCGACCGCCACTTGATGATTTTTCGCTAAGCCTCCAAAAGTTGAAATAAATTTTCAGCATTGCCACCCACTCCGTGCTGCTGTGTCCGCCCCGCTGCATTGAATGTCGAACCGCTCTCTGTGGAATCCCGATCAAAGTGGCTCGCGCGCGCCGAACAGCAGCTTTCTTGTATTTAATAAATTAAGCTCGTTAGCCCCGCCCCTTTGTGATCTGATATGGGTGTAAATATAATGTGCACTCATAACGATTAATGAAGGGGCGGGGCTAATGGAATTACTTCATTAGAAATAAGAAAGCTGCTTTTCGGCGCGCGCGAGCCATTTCGATCGAGATTCCGCAGACAACGGACCGTTCGAAGAATGACACATTCTAAGAATCCTATGAAATTTTCTCGATTCTGAATTTGATTATGAGATGTAGTTTATCTTAGATGCGTATTGTTGCGAGGAACGACAACAGAAATTTGACTCAAGACGAAGTTTCTTCATATTGCAAAACATTAGCTTTCGGCATCTGTCTGTCCGAGCGACGTTCACCGATGGGTGGTTGCTGTAGATAGTTTCCACTGAGGTGGCGTCTTCATTGATTTTATACAAAAGCCACCATTTTATACAAAAGAAGGTTGATCCGACTATCCGAAATAAACTTTCTTCAAAGTGCAAAACTCAATCGTAAATAGCGAATTTGATAGCGCGTCGGAGGGAGATGATGCAATAAATTTGAATGGATGGGATCACTAACAGCAACCAAGTCCGCTCGGCTGCGATCGCTTTGGTGCGTCCGCTGTGCGTGAAATCTTGCTCAAACTGAGGATTAGATCCAAACCCGCAAATGATTGATTTTTTATGTCTGTGCTAGTGATGCATGTTCGAGACTGGTTAGTTTACCCATTGCTAAACATTTTATCAATTATCGATAATAAACAGTTGAAAAATTCTATTTTCATATGAATACAAAGAAGCGTTGACTCATCCTTGATCGAATGGTCTAAAAAAAATTAAAAATCCATTGAGAAACGGCTGAGATATTAAAGTTTAAAGTCTATCATATTTTCGTGACGGTCCCCGATTTTCGCAATCGTTAAGTGTACCCCAATATAGAAAAGACAGACGTAGTCCTACGTCAAACACGATAAGGGATTACATTACGAATTTAGATCTTAGGTAGCAGAGCATGTGTATAAGTAAATCACCCAATTACGGCGTCAAATATTAAAATCTTAAGAAATGTCTCTTCCCCATGGAAACTTGATGTAACTGAGAATTTGGAAAACTAGCGACAGGTACAAACAGCGCTGTTGAATAAGGATCAGGGAAACGGCAGCTCTTGGCTCTTCAAGTTTCTACCTAAGCAATAAGGGAATTAACTGTATCGAAAAGTGGTCAGGCAGTAAGAGCCAATAAATCAGCCGTTTTCAACGGATTCTGGAGATTTTGGTATGAATCGAACACTTAGCTCTCTAAGATTTCATACAACTATTGTAAACAACTGATTAAATGCATTTAACTATTGGAAATCCAATTTCGACAGGTATTGTTGAAATTTCACTTTCACACTGAATTGCCTGCATTTCTGCTATATCCATCCGCAATGAACATGCACAAAATAATTGTATTTCGCATCCACTATGGAACTATACGTAATTCTACGTTCAATTTGCGGTCGTGTCTTTAATACACAACCTCCTACTTTTTCTTATTTCACAATCATTTTATGCACATACTTTGGTGTCTACCTTCCTTATTACAGCATAACCAAAGCATAAAATGATAACTCACCACCACACTTTTCTTCCTGTTCTGAACGCTCGTTGCATTAGCACTCAATTTTGCTCTTTGAAGAACAGTGCTTCCAGCAAAAATAAAAATCGGTCGCGCGACGCCTCTACGCGTGGACTGAAGCGCATCGTGTTTACAAACATTCCGGTGTATTTGGGGTTTCATGGGTGGAATAAATGGTGGATTTGTTGATGCTGTCTGTCTCGAACATATGATTATGATAAGGAATAGAAGTTCGTGTTGTGTAAATTGATGAATGAAATGTCGGGGGCGGTTCTGTTACTTTAGTATACAATGGACCCATCAGGAGCAATTAACCTCGGCCTAATCCGTCACTGTCGTAACCAAGATGAATACACAGCTAGGTGTTGCAATCTGTCAAGTTTATGGACGAGAAGAAGGCGGGGGTGAAAAATTCATTTTCGGTGCAAAACATAAACAAACCGGCTGGCTCTCCCATACTAAAATCCAAGATGGCTGAATCGTGAATTTGGCAGATAGACTAACGCAAAATGAACTCCCCCAAGAAATTATGACGTTTGAGCGGGTCGCATAATGAACGCAAAATGAACTTTTGTTCGAGAAGACGACCCGCTCAAATGTCAAAATCCATCGGGTGAGTGAATTCGATGAACCCCTGCATAAGTCTATTGGAACACCTAGTGGTGTATTCATCTTGGTCGTAACCTTTTTTGTGTTCATCTGTATATGTTATTCAGCGCGCATCGAACAGTGAGTGCCTGTCCAAACTCATCCATTCAGCAGCATACAAATGAAATAAAAACCGAAAACACATTTGTATTGACGGGAATCTTTTCTTCGGTGTTTTATTACACATTAGTGCTGCAGCAGCTCAGTTTGATGGCAAAATTAGCGCTGTGTATGTCACCGAAAGTCGAGTGAATTTGTGCTAGTGAGACGAGCAGGGCGAAAAATTCTGCTAGTTTTCGAAAATAATTAATTTTGATGTCTACACGTCGTCGAATTGCGTTGTATTAGCCTGTAGTGATTAATATTCTGATTCTCGAATAGTGCCAGACAAGATGGATTCTTCGGTAATCGTGCTGGATTCTTCAGACGAAGAGGTAGGTTAAAAGTAAATCGACATTATGGGGGGAAAATAAATTCTGGGTTTGCGCTTAGACTCACACTCGGCTGGCGCTGATGGTGCTCCCGATGCGATGCTGCTGCTGCAAACGCCAGTGTCATTTGGTGCGTGCAAAGCAAAGTGAGCGAAATGGAAATGACAGACTTTCAGAGCGACTACAGCTAATATTAATGGATGTTTTTCGTTATTTTGTTTTTCACTTCACAAACAGTATTCATCTGAATTTACATTAGAAGCAAATTGATTTGCTTCTACAACCGAATATAATCAATTTTATTATGTAAGCAATGTGGTATTCGCATTAATGATTAGGATATGAATGGGTTGGGGAAGGGCATGGGTTTTCATTCAGCACTTAGGGCTATTCACCAAAAATAATAGCTGGTGCTTGCTTGTGTTGATTGATTCTAAACTTTTCTTTGTTATAATGCTTATTGGCGGTATGTATGTGATTTGCGGTGCATATTTTGCGCTAAACCTAGATTCAACTATCTTTCGTAGCTCAGCGGTAAAAGTGGGTGATTACAATGTAAACGTTGAAGGAGGCGTAGGTTGAAGCCCTGTCTGTTCTAGGAATTTCTCGACTGTCCTGGGGCACTATGAAACTATAATTTTCTGGGTTATTCTGACATCATATATCCAAATGAAGTACATATACCTAAATATACATAATTTATTATAACTACATTAAAACGTTAGTTTTGAGAATGAACATAATTAAATTCACCGTAACATTTCACGGTTTTTAAAAGTACCTTCAGCACTAAAAACTATGCCGGAATATTTAAACCATCAGGTCAAGTTTTCCTTATTTATTATTTTGATTAATTAGCAGGGATGAACAATATGCCAAGTTCTTCAGGTAATGCTCTTTAAGCATTGAATGAGTCGCTCATTAGGGATTGACAAAGAGTTCAACTGAGCTACTTTGGCCTTCGAGGTCACTTACGAACACCATGGCTCTTCTTCATCGACGACACGAACGTAGGAGACACTGGCGAAGGCCAACTCGCTTGCACCCACGAATACAAGATGAATACACCACTAGGTGTTCCAATCTGCCAAATTCACGATTCAGCCATCTTGGATTTTAATATGGGAGAGCCAGCCGGTTTGTGTATGTTTTGCACCGAAAATGAACTTTTCACCCCCGCCTTCTTCTCGCCCATTAATTGGGCAGATTGAAACACCTAGCTGTGTATTCATCTTGCACGAATACATGGAGTTGCAAGGTATGGAGCGTATCCCAACCCCAACCGTTATTGAAAAAATAACAGGAGTTTGAACACTTATTCAACTTGTGTTAAAGAGTACATAGTCATTTGTTGAACTAGGTTACCATAATAGCACATATGAGTTTGAGAAAGTTTGACGTAGGGGAAATGACAGCTTTGGCAGGTTTTGTTCCATTATTGTCAGGGGGGTTTTTTTGACCAAATTTTATGAAATTTGGCCACAATATTCTTTGATATGCAAAGAATGTTTAGCCCAAATTTGAGCATATTTAGTTATAGAAAACCCCCTGACAATAATAGAACAAAACCTGCCAAAGACGTAATTTCCCCTAATTGGATAAAAGTAAAACATGGGCTGAAAATAATCTTTTTTCAACTAGTTGCACAAACTACTATGTTTTTTTGTTCTATTCTCCCCAAACGAGCAAGTCGATTCTTAATTCGTCGGGGTTCTGCCAAAACGAACCAAGCGCAAGCGGCTTTTTGACTGACTTGTAAAATTTTGTTCGTACAAGTAAAACGGGAATCATTTCATATCAATTCATACATACATTTGTTGTATGATATTATCAGTTATGGGGTTGAGGGATATCCGATACGATTCACGATCAACTAAATCTGCTAAACCAAAACTTGGGCAGAAATTTGGTAATTTTTTATTGGCACTTGGTGCGATTTGGTTGAACCCCTACCAATTATTGTTCGTTCTAGGACTAATCCCAATAGGTTAAGGATGGATCATTTTTGATAAAAGATTCAAGATTTTTTTCAATGCTTGCCAAACGGATGGGAGTAAATTTTGCGTTGAGCAGCTACGTGAAGGCTACAAAAGTTGGAGATTCAAGGTTGAGATGCTGTTGATCCGAGAGAGTCTGTGGAAGTATGCCGAGAAGGCTGCACCTGAACCTCTGACGAATCCATGGAAGGAAAGAGATGTAAGAACTCGTGCAACGATTGCTCTACTTATCGACGATAGCAAGTGAAACGTGGAACGCGCTGGACGCCCACAATTAAAGGAAGGAAGCCCTTAATATGATTGCACCATTCAAAGTTTTTAATGAAATTGATATGAGGAAAAGAAGTCAAATTCTAACTGAATTATTTGATTTTAGTACATAGTGTGCATATTGAAAAATTAATTCTTTTGAGTGAATGTACACACAAGAAAAAACGCATATTAGATGTATGTGCCAACCCACATGGATTTTTGCAATGGGATTTGCCCAATGAAAAGTATGTGTAAAGTCAATAAATTTTCTCCTTTGTTTATTTTCATCAAATTAATTTGGGCCTAATATGAAATCCCTACCTCCTCGTGGTACTGGCCGGGATACGAGCAACTTTAGGGAAGATCGGGTAACCAACCCCGGTGGGAACTATGGTCGTGTGATGACAGAGAAGGGGGGATTTGCTCCTCTCCGGAGGTGCAAATCTGATCGAGCGTCTGTTCTCCATGTTAGGAGCGGCTCACAACAGCGTCTGTTCCCCATGTTAGGGGCGGCTGATCATCGTACGAGTGCAAGCGAGGGACTCTAAACTAAACTGTGCACATCATGTTGCATCGTGTCAGCACCGAGAAGGCAGCCCCTTCAACGCGATGTAGGTAGCGCAACCCTGGTAGGGTAGCCTACTGAAGACTCTACAGTTACCAAGAAAGGCAAAAGTAGAGCAAACCGATTGATTCAACGACAGAATAATGGACAACGATTGGAAAGTCGGATCTTGCAACGTGAGAACTTTGAATGAACCCGCACGTGTTGGGCTCCTGGCTCGTGAGCTGCAAAAGGTCGGCGTGAGTGTGGCAGCAATCCAGGAAATACGGTGGCCCAGAACTGGAGAACGTGAATTCCGGGCGATGGATCCCATAGCGAACACTTCATTCAAGTACCACATCTACTATAGCGGCGGTGACAGAGCAGAACGAGGAGTTGACTTCATCGTGTTATCCGGTGGAAGCCGTTAAGCGACCGCATAGCGAATCATTAATTAGTGTACTATCCCTGGTAGGGGCATCTACCAATTCAGCTGTTGTTGGTCGACGGTACAGCAGCAGTGCCTTTCTCTGCTTTGTTCTCTCCGAGGCAGCTCAGTTAGTTGCGACGAGACGGACGCATGTGTAGTATAATAGATTGGATGGTTATAAATATATGAATTTCATAATATTGAATTAATTTCTTTGAATAATATAAAACGAAAAATATATCAATATATATTGAAAGTTAGTCGATTAAAAATGTTGTTTTCCCCAATATTAACCCTTAAATGCGCAATGTTGTTTTAAAACAACAAACCGAAAATAAGTTTAATGTTAATAATTTTAATGGTAGTTTACGCTAAAAATACTTTCGACGATTTCTAAAAAAATCGCCTTGCGCCTTTAAGGGTTAAATAGCAGAAGCGCCTAATACTTTATAGCGCAGGCATCTGTCAAATGATGGAGGGGAAATTTAGAAAGCTGCTAGCTATAAATACGGCACCAACTATGTCGTTCGGATCACGTCATTCCAGTTCGAGACAGCAACACGTACGGACGTGTTTTTTGCTCGCGCATTTTTTCGAAGTGTTTTTTTTTTTTCTCGTTCTTTCGCTGTTTACGTTTTCGCTTGTCGCGTTGGCGTTATTTTCTCCCGGACCCGTCATGGGAGACTCGGTGGCCGATTCGGTCGCTGGAAAAGTGCCTAAGCGCACTGCTCTTGGAGGCGCGGGTAACCCCAAGCAGCTTTTGCAGAGCAACGTGTTCTCGCCGTTGCCGCTTGATGACGCCGGCAATCCGCCGAAAAGAGGAAGAAGCAGCAATCGCAGCTGCCGCAGGTGCAACCGGAGCGGAAGGAGAAGTGCCCGCCCGTGTTTGTGAAGGGCGATCCGCCGGATTTACGCCCAAAATTCGCCAGCTGATCGCTAAGGGGCTGAAATGTACTTTTCGGCTCTGCAGCGAGGGCGTGAAAGTGATGCCGGCCAACAGGGACCATCATCAATCCGTCGTGGAGTTCCTCGAGGTCCACAAGTATGAGTACTACACTCATGACCACCCCGGCACGAAGCCGCTCAAGGCTTTGCTGCGAGGACTTCACGACATGAAGGAGGAAGAGCTCCAAGCAGAGCTTGAAAGTTGCGGACTGAAGCCAGTAGCCGTCCACAAGATCGCTCGTCACGACAAGGCGAGGAAATATCGCGACCAGCTTTACCTGATCCATCTGGAGCACGGTTCCACTACCTGGAAGGACCTGAAGCTGGTTGGCGTTATAAATTACACCGTCGTTGACTGGGAGCGATATCGGCCAGTGCACCGCGATGTCACGCAATGCACCAACTGCTTCAATTTCGGGCACGGCACCAGGAACTGCCGCATGAAGCCGCGCTGCAACAAGTGTGGCGAACCCCATCCGACTGACGAGTGCGACAAAATGGAGGTGGCCGATCCCAAGTGCGCCAACTGTGGCGACAAACATCGGGCCACCACAAAGGGCTGCCCAAAGCGAGCCGAGTTCCTGGAAATCCGGAAGAAGGCTTCCACCAGGACCATTCCGAAGAAGAACCGTGTTCCTGTAATCAACGAGGTGAACTTTCCAGCTATCCCGGCTCCCCGTCGTGTGATTCCAATACTCCACCGCTACAGCCGCACAAGCGACTGGCAGCGGCAGCTGCATCGGTCCAAGCTCCAGCATCGTCGGCACCATCCACCAGCGAATGGCCCCTGCTTCCTCCTCCTGGGTTCCGTCGGCAGTCGGAGAACGAAGCCGTCCACCGGAAGAATCTGCCCCGCTGTACACTCCGGAGAAACAGATGCCGATCTTCGCGCAGCTCACCACTCGGCTGCGCGGCTGCAAACCCGATTCGACCAGGTCTTCACACTTGGCATGTTCATCATTGAAAATGGCTGCTAGGGTGGGCCTGGTCAACTGGAACTGCTGCTCGCTAAAGAGCAAAACAATCGAGCTGAAGGATTTCCTTGAGGAGAAGGAAATAGACGTGGCGTTCATCACCGAAACGCACCTAAAACCGGAGGTGAACATCAACATCGGACTTCCGCATCGTGCGACTCGACCGGCCGACCAGGGAGGTGGTGTGGCCATCGCTCTTCGCTACAACATCAACTGTCGCCTGCTTCCAGGCTTCCACCTCACTGCCATCGAGGCCATCGGTGTCAGAAATCACCACTTCGGTCGGCACAATCGCGCTCATCGCGGCGTACTGTCAACGCAAGCCAAAGCCGGCGATGGATCATCGGCTGCCCTTCGGAGGGACATCGTCAAGCTGACGCGGAGGCAAGGCCAGTATATCATTGCCGGCGACTTGAATGCCAAACATCAAGCCTGGGGCAACAGTCGCGGCAATCGAAACGGCACCATCTGGAGCAACGACATGGAGGAAGGCCACTACACGATCCTGAGCCCGGATTCCCCCACTCGGCGGAGTCGGTCCGGTGCCCACGCAACGCTCGACCTCTACGTAACAAACCTGAGTGACCACGTCTCGCAGCCGGTTGTATACCAGGAGCTCAGTTCGGATCACTATCCGGTGGTGGTGGAACTGGGCTCCTCGGTCAATCGGCACCAGCAGTTACGGCGGAACTACCACCGAGTGAACTGGCAGCGTTTCCAGCAGTGCGTCGATAACACCGTCGACTACGAGGTGCGTCCGGAGACGCCAGAAAGTATCGACCGCCAGCTGTGCGCTATCGAGGAGGCGATCACGGCGGCCCGAGAGCAACACGTACCGACGGCTCGGCAGGTAAGCAACTCCTTAAACATCGATACACTCACCAAAGATTTGATTCGATTGCGGAATGTCACTCGCAGGCAGTTTCAGCGTACTGGACTGCCTGAGTTTAAGGCACGCTGCAATCGAATCACAAAAATTATCAAGGCCAGAATGGTGGACCTCAAAAATAACGACTTCTCGAATAAGATCCGCACTCTCCCAGATTATGCTAAGCCGTTCTGGAAAATGACCAAAATTCTAAAATCCAAGCCTCGGCCCATTCCACCTTTGATCCCACTAGACAATAATGGCTCTAAGGATCGCTTGATAACTCCTGCAGAGAAGGTCGCTGAAATAGGTCGTCACTTCGTCAGCTCACACAATCTTGGGCAGAACATCGTCAGTCCACACGAAGCAGCCGTCAACGAGCATGCTAACAACATCCATTTGATTCCCAACGACTTCTCGGAGGAGTTGGAGCTCTTAACTGACGAATTGACGGCCTATATCAAATCGTCGAAAAACATGAAGGCCCCAGGCTTCGACAGCATCCTGAATCTCGAGCTCAAACACATGAGTGCTCCGTTCTTTAAGCACCTCTCGCTGATCTTTAATCAGTGTCTCCGGCTTAGCTACTTCCCATCGTCCTGGAAGTCAGCGAAAGTCATCCCCATCCGGAAGCCTGGGAAGGATCCTTCCTCCCCCAAAAGTTATCGACCCATCAGCCTTCTCTCAGGGTTATCCAAGCTATTCGAAAAGCTATTCATCATCGGTTACTTGGGTCTGCCGAAAATCTCAACATCTTGCTCGAGGAACAGTTTGGTTTCCGACGCGGTCGCTCAACTGTACACCAACTGACCTGAGTTACCAACGTCCTCAGACGGAACAAGTTTGTCTCGAAAACATCCGCCATGGCCTTACTCGATGTCGAGAAGGCATTTGACAATGTATGGCATGATGGCCTGGTGTACAAACTACAACGCTACAATCTTCCCAGCTACCTGGTGAAAATCATCAACAATTACCTGTCGGCAAGGACATTCCGGGTCTCAATCAGCGGAGCGAGTTCCAATGCGCACAACATCGTCGCAGGCGTTCCCCAGGGCAGTATCCTCGGGCCCTGCTTTTCAATCTGTTCACCTCCGACATGCCAGAACCTCCAGAAGGCGGCATTCTGTCTCTGTTCGCAGATGACACATCCATCGTCTACAACGGTAGAGTGATCAGAGCGCTAGTGGCAAAACTCCAACGAGGCCTGGATGCCCTGACAGAGTACCTCACCAGCTGGAAGATCTGTATCAACGCGGCGAAGACCCAGGTCATCATTTCCCCCACTCCAAATCCCCTAAACTTGTTCCGCCTGGGGACTGTAAAATCATCCTCAATGGCACGACCGTGGAATGGGCCAATGAGGCCGGCTACCTTGGCTTGACCCTCGACAGCAAGCTTATTTTCAGGCAACAGGTTGACAAAACGGTGACAAAGTGTAACGTCTTGTTGAAACTACTGTACCCTTTGATCAACCGCCGGTCGTCATTGTCCCTGAAAAATAAGCTTGCTGTCTACAAGCAAATCATCCTCCTGTGATCGAATATGGCATGCCGGTCTGGGAGAGCTGCGCTAAAACCCACCACCTCAAACTTCAACGGGTCCAAAACAAATTCCTGAGGATGATCCTCAACACCCTCCCAGGACAAGAACATCCGAGGTCCACCGTCTGGCCGGAATAAAACCTTACATGAACGCTTTGGTGAGTGTAAAGAAAAGTTTAGGGTCCGTTGCTTGCATTCGGATCAGGCTCCAATTAGGGCGCTAGTTCCAATCTAGGTTATCAAATTTCTTATTGTAAATATTAGTGTACATAGTAGTTAGGTTATCAAATTTAAAAAAAACACACCAGCGCCTCCTAAAGGCCGTCATGATATATCATATTAACACTTAAATAACAATGTAAACATAAAAATTTAAAATTGAAGTTGGAGGGCCAAGCCGGCCGAGCACTGTACATGTAAAAAATAATTGTAGAACAGAAAATGAAACAATAAAGAAGAATTTTACTACTACTACTAGTCGTTCGGATCAGTTTATCAACGGAAGCAGAAAGCGATGGACATCGCTAGACCACCAGCAGGCAGAAACACGGGTTCCGATGGATGAGCAAGCGGGTGGCACCGCCCTCTGTTCATCGGCGCCCTGGTCGGAAGGAGGATAGCTGGTAGCAACAGCTACAGCTGCGAAGCCCCTGGTGGCAAGTTGTCGCTTGGATTTGGCTTGGCTGTACACGTAAGCATGGAGAAAACAGAACTGCGCAAAAAAAATCCTATTCGACTAGAGACAGCAATTCAATACTCAAGACTATAGGGATGCAAGTCGTCGTGTATTTCAAGTAGTAGTGTTAATGTGTTAATTAACTTATAAATAAACGTGCAGAAGAGTTGAGAAAAACAACGAATAACGATTTATACGGTACGCACTCCGCAACCTTCCCTGGAGAGATCCGCTACGACTTCCTCGCTGCGAGAGCCGTTGACAGCTGATCAGCTTAGAAACTCTGTGTATCCGAAGGGATGTATGCAGAGCATTAACCGCCGCCGATATTTTGCAAGGAAGAATAGATTGTGACACTCTTCTGCGATAAATAAACATCAACGCACAACCCCGACAACTGCGGAGTAACCTAATGCTAAGACTTCCTTTTCGTCGCACAAACTATGGACTGCGTAGTGCTCTCCATGGTTTGCAGCGTGTTTTCAATAGAGTGCACGGTGCCCCGGTAGACCGTTATTATAAAATAAAAATGTCCATCAAATTCCAAGTACAGCGCTCGATTCCTGTGGTAATTCTGCACCTCTGGACCAAATTAAAAAAAAAATCCCTAGGAGGAATCTCGAGAAATCTTGATTTGAAGTTTTAAATTAAGAAATTTCAAAATAATCTATATTTTAATTCAATAATATCCCCAAAATACCTTCAAAGGCGTTCATAAAAAAACACTTTAATAAAGAAACAAAATGAACCTTTGCTTATCTCCGCCACTACACATCTAGTTAGGAATTGTTAATACGATTTTAAAGTTGCTCGAAAAGCACCATGTTGAGTAAATTTATAGGTGAACCAAGTACAGCTGAGGCATCAACAAATTGCATAGAGTTCACTAGACTCCCGATCTTTCGGATTACGTCATTACTCTGCTTAAACAATAACAATTTTCTAATTAATATTTCAATCAGCAGATTCTGAATGATTTCAAAAGAGTGTACGCAAGATACAGCTCTTTGAAACGCGAGCATGGTTTTGAGGAAGCGATTGATGGCTTTGCTAGCAGCTGGAAAAAGCCGCAGCTTCCGTCAAAGTACCATATCTTAAATTATCATGTTTCAGAGTTCTGTAGAGGTACCGGAATAGGTTTTGGCTTACATATCAAACATGCTTTTTCTAGTCCGTTGATTAGAACTTTGATGAGATTTTGCAGCAAAGATCGGTTAATAAGTGGTGTGATCGAGTATAACAGCTTCTAACTACTATTATTCTACACGAACTCCGGTCTTACTTCTCTCCATTATGAACATAAACTCCAAATTTTTAACCTTTCATTCTATTAAACATTGAAAGCAACACTTATACTAAACTCGAGCTAGTTAGCCATACAAAAACATACTTAAGTCAGTTTGGTAAGATAAGTCAGTTGTAAATATTTATAGTTCTAATAACGGCAACGCGTGCTTAGGGCCATCTTTGGCGTTGTGCAAGAGAATGTTGTGTGGCGGCGAGAGATGAAACAAGAGCTCGCCCAGCTCTACGGCGAACACAGTACTCAGAAGGTCTCTAAAGCTGGAAGGGTATGATGGGCAGGGCATATTTCATGAATGCCGGACAGCAACCGTGCAAAGCTGGTGGTTACTTCCGACCGGCAGGTACAAGAAGAATTGAAGGACATCTATCTAGGTGGATAAATCAGGGTTTTTGGTGATATTTTGGATTCTTATATGGATTTTTTTGAAATTTCTTAAATTTAAACTTCAAATCAAGATTTCTCGAGATTCCTCCTAGGGATTTTTTAAAAAATTGGTCCAGAGGTGCAGAATTACCACAGGAATCGAGCCCTGTACTTGGTGTTGATGGACATTTTTATTTTATAATAACGGTCTACCGGGGCACCGTGGAGTGGCGTCGGTGTTTGATTTCCACTTGACGCGAGATGTCCTCCGCCCGTTCTTCACATCATTTTCACCGACCAGAACAATTGACGAACATAGACTATAGTTAATGTAATTGTGATTGTATTGTATTTTAATCCTTGACAATGTTTTTAATGTAGTGATGTGATATTGTATTTATATATATTTTTTTAACCATCATTGGGGCTGTATCAAGTATGTTGATGTAATAAATAAATAATAATAATAACTTTATCTTTTATGCATTAGTATTATTCTTTGCAAGGTTAATTTTTGTGATATCTCGTTACCAGATAGCGGAAGGTTGACTTTCTTCGACAAACTATGATCCGCCAGGTGACTACATCGACAATCTCTATGATTGGTTAATTGACTCTATTTTAGCAATGTCAATCACCCTTATTCTTGTTTACGGACGAACGATACTTTCGAACGAATGCGATTCGTTCGAACTGTTTCTCCATTTGATTTTGCTGGCGTAAACGAGAATACACTTCAACTTTCGTTCGAAAGTGCGTTCGTACGTAAACAAGAATATGGGTGAATATTCTAAATGTTTGTCAAACATCATCGTAAAGCATTGTTTGTCATCAAATGGAACTCAACGAATAATAATAAAGTTTTTTTTCCTTTATAAAGCTTGATGCCCACTTCTACAGAGGAGTTCGAATATATTTATTACGGGAACGTGCAGTCAAAACCACATTCTAGATTTGTATTTAAAAGAAACTAGCTAACATTCGTATTAACTCATCAACCCAGTGCAGTGGAGTTGCACAAAAAAGAATTTCCGACAAACCAGCACAGTTGGGTATTTATGTCCACGTTCCTTCTATCGTATCCCCTCGGAAGAACTTGGATCCGAGTGCAAAAACTAAACAAAAACTAGATTGTTGCGTAGAGTGCAAAAACTAAACTGGAACTAGTTGGGTTACAAGCTAAACAAGAAGAACTTGTACTTTAAATAATTCTTGTGTTTGAATGCTGAATTGTTTCTTCCATCTAAAATATAAAAAGATGAATATAATATTTCGTTAAACCAAGATAAAAACGTTTATAAGTACTCGCACTGATTTTTGCGGATAGCGAAAGTTACTTTTGGGCGGATTTATGTATATAATGATCCTGTGCACATTTTTTCACGAAGAATTTCTTATGAAATTCATCTAGGAAATTCCCTATTCTACAGGAATTCATCTAAGAATTCCTCTTGAAATTCCAATCAATATTCCTGCAAGTGTTTTTTTCTCTTTGAAAATCACTCAGCAGCTTGTAATAAAAATCCTCCAGGATTTGCTAATTGTTTTTTTTTTTCGGAAAATCCTCTCACCCCTCATAATAAAGCTGTCCAAAAAAAAAAGAAAGGGTAATACTTACATTAAAACGAAGGTAATTCACTGTACTTTAGGGAAAAAATATAAATGCAAATCATTTCTAGTTTTCTACTGACAATTCGCACTTTCTTCTTTATTCCTCTCATCAAACGCTGCAAACCTCCGGAGACAACTTCCTTGGCACATTTGCTCCACATTTTGGTCATCTGAGCCGCGTCCCGTGCCGTTTATCCACTTTTCTTAAGCTTCCACTTCATTTTTGCCCAAATTGTAAATGTCTCGATGGGCCAGAACTGCGGGCAGTTGGGTGGATTATGTTTTTATTGTTGAAATCTACGTTATTATCGCGGTACAACTGGATGACTTCCCGGCTGTAGTGGCAACTCGCCAAATCTGGCCAAAACTTCACGGGATCTTCATGGGCCTTCATGAAACTTAGTACGTGGTTTTTGAGACATTCTTCCTTGTACAGCTTAGAGTCCATCGTTTTATTCGTCACGAACACTTTATGTTACCTTGCAGACAGTTGATTAATGTTACCTTGCAGACAGTTGAATGACTCGAATTCCTCTCGTTTGAGGCTAAACTGTATGCAGCGGAAACAACTTTTTGACTGTTACAATCTCAGCTCACGCGAATAGACGCTTGCACCTGCTCTACCTTCGAGGAGGGAGCCGTCAGTGTAACAAACAATGCTGTCCGACATACTTCTCTCCAAATAGCCACTTGTCCACTCATCCCGCGAGGGAAATTGTGTTGAAAATGTCCTATAAGGAAAACTACTAACGTGTGTGAGATCACTTGGAGCAAGGAAAATTTTGTCCCAATTAACCATAAGCGGTAACAACGAAGTGTGTATAGAACTGCGGTTTACAGGATTCTCTTCCATAAAACCGAGTACCCATAGTCGGTAAGTACAAGAAAATGCTTCTTGTTTGAGATGCATGTGTAGTGGGGTCAAGTCGAAGAGAACTTCGAGAGCAGCCGTGGGAGTTGAAGAGAACGCACCAGTTTTTGCCATTAGGCACACCCTTTGAAGATGGCCTAATTTAGACTAAATTGTCCTCACTTCCCCTTTTTGCCACCACACAAGCATCCTTAAGCCAAAATTAGTCGTACAACTCTTATGTAAATCCATTCGATATATTTGGGTTTAAGACCCCAAGTTTTACCAAAGGTTCGTCGGCATTGGCGTGTATCTTTTTGATTCTGAACTTAATGTTAGGAGTCCAGGAAAGCTTTGAATCCAAAATCAGACCCACATACTTTACTTGATCAGTTACATTGATTTCAGAACCAAAAAGATGTAATGGACGAATACCATTACGATTACGTTTTTCCGTGAAAAGAACAATAGATGTTTTATTCGGATTGACCGAAAGGCCATATTGGCGACACCAACTTTCAACTACCGTGCACGCACCCAACTTTGCGCAGCTCCTAACTTTGCGCATTTTGCGGTCATTTTTGTAATAGAATGCGTTTAAATTGAATTTCGAGATATAATTATTACTTGTCAGCACAATATACATGTTATCATAACAGTGCATGCATTTTTTCGCTGTTAAATGACTCATTTTTCATTTTAATATTCGAAACTTGTACTGAAAACAGTGAAAATGACCAAAATGGCGTGTTCTTAGCACAAATAACAAGTGACGGTTTACCCGAAAAACTGTATTTTTTGTAAATTTTTAAATTCGCTGACAACTGATTACACATGGACCCAATAATTATAATATTTTAGAAGCCATCTCATGAGAATTTAGTTAGTTATTTACATTTTTCTTTAAAATATATGATGCGCAATGTTAGGAACAATTTTTCAATACAGTGTACCTAATTTTGCGCACAAGTCGTATTTCTTCGATATTTTCAAAATTTATGATATAGGGGAAAATACCTATTCTTGGCAGTCTAAGACATTCGCCAAATTGAATGATAAAAATAATGAATAATTACACTAAAACACAGGTCCAATTTAACTGGTATACATTTGTATGCTCTTTCTTTGGTGGTTGGTGTTCACTAAATATAACCAGTGTTGTGCTTAATCATTATCAGACGATCATGATTGCTATTTTCATGTGAAAACTTTTCACGTGAAAACAGTAGGCGAGTTGTCGCCAGCGACATCTTCTCAAATATCGTACTCAAACGATAATAAACACATAATTTTCATTCAATCGTTAATCTTCACTAATAATAGCTAATTGTCAACAGTCCCGTTATATCTTCGATTCGGCGTTATAGTTTCATGCTAGTACGGAAAAATAGTTAAAAAGTTAACAATAAATGCTTCAAATCAAGATACGATTTTCAAACGATTCTTAATCGCTGGCGAGTTTTAATCACTTGGTAATTTAAAAGTAAAATCGCGCGTGAGTTAGATCATCCTCGATTTTTCGAAAATTTGATTTTTCCCAACCCTGAATATAACAGCTTTTACCACAAACTCAGTAAATTTAATATAAAGTAACAGGTTAACGTTTCTTCTGTTGGCATAGCAATTTCTATTATCAGCAATGAGTTTGCTCCCTTTAGCAACTAGACATGGAAGTAGAAAACTGGTAATGTATTGGTGCCAAATGCTGGTTGTTTATATTCTCCAGTAGTAAAATTCATTCATATTAATCGGCCGCACGCTCATCTCTCTTCACTCAATTTTGAAACAAACTTTATTGTTTATCAAAACTGGTTTAAAGCAAAACATGAATTTTTAGCCTTGGCATCAATTTTATGTCATGTAGACAGATAGGCAAAAGCATTTAAACACATTGCAAAACAAATTTAACCCTTATGCGGCCAACAAAAAACAGACGTGAATGGCAGATAGGGCACCCGTGTACCCAGATATTGACCGTTTCATAACTTTTACCATTTTCAACCTATTTGAATAATGTTGGCCATTTTAGAGAAGAGAACTTATATGCTTTTCGTTCGCTGCAAAGATTTACATTTTTTGTCTTTTGTAATGCCTTAGAGTCTTAGAGTCATAGAGTTTTGTAATGCTAAAAGTCTATCAACCAGTTTCAAATAAACAACTTGCTCTTTGCGGTCCTTACATGATATGTTTGTTTCATCAAAAAAAATCATGGTGGTTGTGTACAAGACACGATCGCTCGACGTAAACTACGTAAAACCAAATCTATACACATAAGAATGAATTTTTGTCTGTCTGCCCTTATAGACTAGGAAACGGCATGAGCATTTGTATGTAAAGGTTTTTGGAAACGATGAAGATTCTTATGATACTTTAGAATATTAGACCCCTACTCTTCTGGAAGGGGGACTCCCATACAAATGAAGTACAAATTTCTGCTTTAATCGAAAATTAATCTAAAAAATGGAATCCAAATTTGCGAATTTCGAATACTTAACCGTATTTTAAATAATGTAACAAATATATAATTAATCAGTTTTAGGTGAAACGAAGCTCGTCGGTTCTAATAGTATAGTATATTAACAATATATTCCACCTCGTGAGTTTTCATATCTCGGGTACTTTTTCAAAACGGCGTATGTCGCAAATTGTAAACAAACCCGTTTTCAACAGCATATGGTATAAAATTCATCTAAAAATGTGTATATCTTCAAAGCTACATGAAAATGTGTTATTAAAAATGTAAATCAATTTTTTGCGAAACGGTGTAACATCATTGTTGAAAATATTGCCCATACACCGCTTAGCAGAAAATGTACTTTAAAAAGTTTTTTCAAACAACTAAATAGTTTAAAACGTGTGTTTGCTTGTACTTTTTCATCACTGATTTCAAAATTAAGCATGTTGCTTGAATATTCTGATTTTCGTTAAGAAAAACATTTTACGTTGTTTTTCTGCAGCAAATGTTGTTACGTCGTGTTGTAAGTGTTGCAATTTTTTTGTCGCATGTGCGTGAAACGTTTCAACTTGACGCAACATTTCGACGTATCAACAATGCAGCGTAACATTTCGACGAAAGTAGCATGACCTCGGTCATGCTGACTTATCAAAACGACGTATGTGATTTATCTGTTGCAGAACGTTGTAACATATATTTTTATCAAAATAACTGAAATGTTCACACGCAGTGCAGATTTCAGAGTCAGTGACGATGAACCTTTTCATAATGTATCGTTGAGGTGAATTCAATTGCAATAAAAATGATTAGTTTCTAAATAGGAATAAAAATGAAATCTGAAAACTTTCAAGCTCATTTTCTTAGCTTGATCAAAATGTTACATACGCCGATTTGAAAAAGTTCCCGAGATATGTTGAATAATGGGCAGCACTGTCCTATCCAGCCGCTGGAGCCACCCCATTCTTACACTACGTTTCACAGTTGAATAATAGATAATACCCTAAAAGTAGGCAATTATTTATGGTTGAAATGCGCTATATAGGAACGGGGATGGTTATGATTTTTTTGATGAGCTTGGAAAGTATTGAAGTTGTAAAAGGAAAACGGTCCTGTGAGCCACATAAGGGTTAAAATACTACGGTGTTGCTATCACTTTTGATATAATTCATGGTCTGCGTAAAAATCTGAATAGAAGCATTTGTATGTTAACACTTAAATAAATGCCATTGCCGGATTTTTTGTTCGATTTTTTCCTAAAATCAAATCACAAAGAATTGTGCGTGGTATTTTTTAGCGTGTGTTTGATATGCTCACAAACACATTCTCCCGCTCTATTCCGAAGTGTGCTGCTGCCAAAGAAAACGAACAGTCTCAATTTTATTTAGTGAAACATAGAGCAAATATTGCATAAATTTGCTCTTTGTGGTGACAATAAAGTGTAAAAAGTAGTTTACGTACCTAATTTGTCGTGTCATACGGAATAAAGAGGAGAAACAGAAGATCCAAAAAAGTAAGTAACAGTTTGCTTTTCATGCGCTGCTTTCTTTGGCAATGCAATAATGGCAAGGATTTCGTAGGTGCAAATTTGTTTCGGTGATTAACACATCAAATCTTGTTACTTCTACACAAACAACTTATTTAAATGAAAGCTCAGACTTGAAATTGTGTGATTGAATCAAATTTATGTTCATAAATAGTGTATGTTTGCTGGAAAACGCAAATATTGTTGAGGGTGCCAACAACTGTCGCACCCTGCCAAAGCCGTATTCTACCCTACCTCGTCGGAATAGGGTTTACGCAAAAAAGTACTTTTGTTAGCTGTGGCCAATGTACATAAATGAGGCTGTACATACACCAACAGACGTGAAAACATACCAAGTATGTCGAATCATAAGAAAATAATGCCGGGCATCCTCATATTCTCAAATATGCTCAAATATGTCTACAAATGGAATGAACATAAATTGTAATAGTAGTATTAGCTGAAAAAATAAAAATTGGATGAAAAATTGTATGATAGACGCTTGCTTCGTGTTAGAAATTTTCCAAGTTATGTGCGCAAAGTTAGGCATATACAAAGGGGTCTGCTTTGAAGTTCAATTTACTATTTATTTTAAATTTTTGTATCAAATTTAGTTCTCAAACAATAATATAATAATAATACTACAGCATGGAAACTATTTCAGGCAGATAGCTATTTTCTGTAAGTTGCACGAGTTGATTCAATTTTGCATTTCCTTAACTGCGCAAAGTATGGTGCGTGCACGGTACCTGAAGAGCATTTTGCATCAGGTCGAATAAGGTAGTAATGCACAAACCCACTATCAATGGTAGATAGTCGTCGGCAAATCCATAGGTAGGAAAACTGCTATTATTGAGTAACCTCAATAGCGTATCTGCTAGAAGATTCCACAAAAGTGGAGATAATACTCCCCCTTGAGGGCATCCGCAGACACTTATTTCCTAATCGCTGCTTGACGTAATGTCGAGTAGAGATGTCGGTTTTTAAGCATCTGGTGAATCCATTTGGTAATAATATTAGGTAGCCCATGACAGCGTGCGGCTTCCAACATTGCATCGAACGACACGTTGTCGAAAGCACCTTCAATATCTAAGAAAGCACCCAAGCACGATTGCTTTTGAGCGAATGCTTTCTCGATATCGTACACAACCTTGTGTAGAAGAGTCACGGTGGACTTTCCGGATGAAGAGGCATGTTCGCCAAACAGTCATCACGAATGTGATGATCGATAATACGTTCTAAGCATTTCAGAAGAAATGAGGCCCAATACTTTTTTCACTAAATCAAATACATATTTCACATGTGATATATGCACAAATCGAGTTTTTTCCAAACATAGTCGTCAATTTCAATTTTTTTTTCAATGAAATACCAAATAGTAAGAATAACATTGATTATGAGTACGCTTTTTTATAATGCATACGCTTTTTAAATTAATTGCTCTGTATAATTCTTTAACAATAAGTGCCATATGCATAGAAGTTTTAGATCTTATGATGAATGTATTTCCTAAATATTTATTAAAAAATGAAATTTTTATCTATTGCAGTCCAGAGAACCAAAACGTCGTAAACTAGTTCCACAAACGCCGCCTGGACTAAATGGAGGTTCCTATGTAGCCAACAAGACTCCCACATCGAATGCAATAAAACGTATTAAGCCGATAACCATTGCAACCAACTTAAGCAAGGAAGCGGAAAATAACAATCGTACTCCAGTCAACGAAAATTTTGCTGTCATTAGTTTCTCTGACCAGTGGGAAAAGGATCACCAAAAGTATCAGCAAATTATTAAAGAACACGAACAGCATAGACAAAGAGTACAGGCCAAGAAAAAATCACCGCTTTCTGCTCTTGCGGAGGAGGAAGTCAACGATAGAAAGACCGCGACTCCTGGAAGTAGCAGTACCGCTGATTCACACTCTACCAGTAGATCTTCCGAAAAGAAAGAAAAACGTAGTAATGTGGAAAAAAATCCCATAGGAAAGGAATTTGCTGAGTTGTTGGATGCTTGTAGAAAAGCAGACCCATCAAAGGAAATGGAACTGTTGGTTCAAAAAAAGTTGATAAAGTACTATGAATGCGTTCACCCAGACTATATTAATTCCAAAAGTTTCAAGAAAACACTGGCGGCTGTCACACAGGATGTTAATGAACAACCTGAGTTGGTTTATTTAAAGTTGGCCAGCATCGTAGAAGAGTTAAACATTCGCAGGAAGTCCAGAAATTCGGTAATGACTAACGAAAATATCACCACCACTGGGAGCGAAAAAAAAGACAATCAAATCAGAAGGCTTAATCGTGCTCTTTACATACTGAAGAAGCGTATTGCCAAACTAGAAGAGATGGAAGTAGACTTTGACGAGGGTATAAATTCTTCATACATGATGGAGGAACGTTACAAAAAGCGTGCATTTGAAATTTACGAAAAGATCTGTGATATAACCGGAGAAAGCAAGCACGCACATCGAATCACGCGCAAGCCCATCAAGTTCGATGGAACACATTACCAGGAGTTCAACCGAACAATTCAGACGTTCGTCAACAGAACGAACACATTTCCGGATTTTTTCGACGTGCTTAAATGTTTGCAGCACTGTAACACCCAGTACGGATACAGAATGCGGCGAGAGGAGATGACCAAGATAGCCCAGGATGCATTCATTAAAATCGGTCGGCTGTTGCAGAAGCGGCGCAAGACCGACCTGTATGAAATGGTATCATACTACAGCGGAACGGATAAAGACCCGGCCGTTGTGGATAAGAAATTGCACGAAAAGCTAGAGGAGAACAAGAAACACTACGGCAAAATTGGAGACATTATTGACAAGTAAGTTTACACTTTAATGAATGTCTTTAATATCTTCTGCGTGAAGTTAAATGCATTCTACAATGATCTGGAAATGCATCTTCCACACTCAGACTTACATTTTCATGATATAATTAGAATCAAAAGTATTATAGTTTAATTTTGACGTAGGACTTACGTCTTTCTTTACTATACTGGGTGTCATTTTGATTTTTGGAAATCGAGAGCGTTACGCTGGAAGGGAAGATTTCAAACGATACTAGCGCCTTTATCTTTCGATGGATTTTTAATATTTATATATCAATCGACTCGGACACTCTCCAGCAATTTGCCTATTTCATTGAAACTTAAGATTCTTAACGATAGACTATTGAAAATTTCAATTCTAGTCAAAGCAGGCAAAAATTTCATATGTAATGAATCCCGTGCATTCCTAACACGGACATCAGAATGCGGTATGTCACGGGCCTTCGGGTCTAGCGGAAGATTTTCTTCGTGTATAAAAGAAGCAGTGCCTGCCGTGTGCGAGCCATTACAATTTGTGACAGCAACGCGTACTGACGTGCTTTTTGCTCGCGCATTCTTCGTTTCGTTCGTGCGTTCGCTGTGTTTGTTTACGTACACAGCATGCAGTCGCCAGCAGTAGAACTGCCGGTGGGTCTGCGAATATGCATGAAAGAAGTGGGCGCATTTTTTTTTTTTTCATTCTGTGCTTGATGATGGTCGGATGCAGTGGTGTCGGTTGCGATGGATGCAATCGCCCATCGCATCGCTCGGAGCTCATGGCTAGTGGCCGATGATGGCTGAGGCAGCGAGGGCACCGGTGGTGGATGAAGAAGAATAAAATTAGAGGGATTTGGTCTGCTCATCCATGAAAAGTGATTGGTTTCATAATCCACATGATCCCGGGAAGGTTACGAGTCATGGCATATGACGGACCATATGTTAAGTTGTGCTTGTTACTAAAAGACACGTACATTAAAACATGGTTATACTATAACAGTTCTGATTTCCCATCAAAAACAAATCAACTACAATGATGAGAATAAAAATTCGATTAAAATAATTACTTTCATTTATTCGCCGAAGGCATTAGCAATTAAAGATGCACAATCAGCAAAAGTGGTAATATCCATTTTAGGTTAGAAAATTCCGCTGTATTACATATAAATGTGGAAAATGGAAAGTCCGCAAAAAATAAATTCCAGAAGAATATTTAAGTAAGCATAATCTTATTCTTTGTTTTCCATTTTCTGAGAAATTATATTATTAAACTTGACGTAGACTTGAAGTATGGAATCAAAACATTAAATAATTTTTCGTTGACGTATTTACAGTACCTTCTCTATTTTAGTAGGGTTACTGCTCCTTGATTTGTTTCTTATTGTTGTGATTTTTTCAGCAGTAAGCACGCATGTCAGGAAAAAGAAGCAACGAAATTTGTGCTGTATTTCTTTGTTTAGTAAACGGGTTCTCCTAAAATTGTCCTAAAATTGAAGTTGTCGTTTCTAATATCAATACCTATAATCAAACTCCAGAGATCCAAAACAGCTTTCATAGTGATGGGCGATATGCAAAGGCGCGTGATCGGGTGGTGGCCGATCAATGAAAGAATGTGCAGGTTGAGGATCAAAGGCCGGTTCTTCAACTTCAGCATAATCAACGTCCATAGCCCACACTCCGGAAGCACTGATGATGATAAGGACGCATTCTACGCGCAGCTGGAACGTGAGTACGACAGCTGCCCAAGCCACGACGTCAAAATCATCATAGGAGATTTGAACGCTCAGGTTGGCCAAGAGGAGGAGTTTAGACCGACTATTGGAAAGTTCAGCGCTCACCGGCTGACGAACGAAAACGGCCTACGACTAATTGATTTCGCCGCCTCCAAGAATATGGCCATTCGTAGCACCTACTTCCAACACAGCCTCCCGTATCGGTACACCTGGAGATCACCACTGCAGACAGAATCACAAATCGACCACGTTCTGATTGATGGACGGCACTTCTCCGACATTATCGACGTCAGGACATATCGTGGCGCTAACATCGACTCTGACCACTATCTGGTGATGGTTAAACTGCGCCCAAAACTATCCGTCATCAACAATGTTCGGTACCGATGACCGCCGCGGTACGACCTAGAGCGACTGAAGCAACCTGATGTCGCCACTCCATACGCGCAGCATCTCGAGGCAGCGTTGCCGGAAGAGGGTGAGCTCGATGGGGCCCCTCTTGAGGACTGCTGGAATACAGTCAAAGCAGCCATTAACGACGCAGCGGAGAACAACGTCGGGTATATGGGTCGAAGTCGACGGAACGATTGGTTCAACGAAGAGTGCAGACAGATTCTGGAGGAGAAGGACGCAGCGCGGGCGGTCGCGCTGCAGCAAGGTACCCGGCAGAACGTGGAACGTTATAGACGGAAGCGGAGACAGCAGACCCGCCTTTTTCAGGAGAAGAAACGTCGCCTGGAAGAAGCGGAGTGCGAGGAGATGGAACAGCTGTGCCGTTCTCAAGAAACACGTAAGTTCGAGCCGAAATGTGCCGGGATAAGGATGGGAGCATCTTGACGGACGAACGTGTGGTGATCGAAAGGTAGAAGCAGCACTACGAGGAACATCTGAATGGCGCTGAGAGTACAGGCAGTGAAAGTCAAGGCAGCGGAGGAGATGACTACGTCAGTTCAGCGGACGATGGAAGCCAACCAGCCCCCACCTTGAGGGAAGTTAAGGATGCCATTCAACAGCTAAAGACCAACAAAGCCGCTGGTAAGGATGGTATCGGAGCTGAGCTCATCAAGATGGGCACGGAAAAGCTGGCCACTTGCCTGCACAAACTGATAGTCAGAATCTGGGAAACCGAACAGCTACCGGAGGAGTGGAAGGAAGGGGTTATATGCCCCATCTACAAGAAAGGCGACAAACTGGAGTGTGAGAACTTTCGAGCGATCACCATCCTTAATGCCGCCTACAAAGTGATATCCCAGATCATCTTCCGTCGTCTGTCACCATTAGTGAACGAGTTCGTGGGAAGTTATCAAGCCGGCTTCGTTGACGGCCGCTCGACAACGGACCAGATCTTTACTGTACGGCAAATCCTTCAAAAATGCCGTGAATACCAGGTCCCAACGCACCATCTGTTCGTTGATTTCAAGGCGGCATACGACAGTATAGACCGCGTAGAGCTATGGAAAATTATGGACGAGAACAGCTTCCCTGGGAAGCTTACCAGACTGATCAAAGCAACGGTGGATGGTGTGCAAAACTGTGTGAAGATTTCAGGCGAACACTCCAGTTCGTTCGAATCGCGCCGGGGACTAAGACAAGGTGATGGACTTTCGTGTCTGTTGTTCAACATTGCGCTAGAAGGTGTAATGAGGAGAGCCGGGTGTAACAGCCGGGGTACGATTTTCAACAGATCCAGTCAATTTATTTGCTTCGCGAATGACATGGATATTGTCGGCCGAACATTTGCAAAGGTGGCAGAACTGTACACCCGCCTGAAACGTGAAGCAACAAAAGTTGGACTGGTGGTGAATGCGTCAAAGACAAAGTACATGCTTGTGGGCGGAACCGAGCGCGACAGGGCCCGCCTGGGAAACAGTGTTACGATAGACGGGGATACCTTCGAGGTGGTCGAGGAATTCGTCTACCTCGGATCCTTGCTAACGGCTGACAACAACGTTAGTCGTGAAATACGAAGGCGCATCATCTGTGGAAGTCGGGCCTACTACGGACTCCAGAAGAAACTGCGGTCGAAAAAGATTCGCCACCGCACCAAATGTGTCATGTACAAGACGTTAATAAGACCGGTAGTCCTCTATCCTTAGGGCCCTCCTTAGCCGTGCGGTAAGACGCGCGACTACAAAGCAAGACCATGCTGAGGGTGGCTGGGTTCGATTCCCGGTGCCGGTCTAGGCAATTTTCGGAATGGAAATTGTCTCGACTTCCCTGGGCATAAAAGTATCATCGTGTTAGCCTCATGATATACGAATGCAGAAATGGTAACTTGGCTTAGAAACCTCGCAGTTAATAACTGTGGAAGTGCTGAATGAAACACTAAGCTGCGAGACGGCTCTGTCCCACTGTGGGGATGTAATGCCAATAAGAAGAAGAAGGTAGTCCTCTACGGACATGAAACATGGACAATGCTCGAGGAGGACTTGCAAGCACTCGGAGTATTCGAGAGACGGGTGCTTAGGACCATCTTTGGCGGTGTGCAAGAAGACGGTGTGTGGCGGCGAAGAATGAACCATGAGCTCGCCCAACTCTACGGCGAACCCAGTATCCAGAAGGTAGCTAAAGCCGGAAGGGTACGATGGGCAGGACATGTTGCAAGAATGCCGGACAGAAACCCTGCAAAGATGGTGTTCGCTTCCGATCCGGCAGGTACGAGACGGCGTGGAGCGCAGCGAGCGAGATGGGCAGACCAGGTGCAGAACGACTTGGCGAGCGTGGGGCGTATCCGAGGATGGAGAGATGCGGCCTCGAACCGTGCATTGTGGCGTCAAATTGTTGATTCAGTGTTATCTGTTTAGATGTTAACTAAATAAATGAATAGATCCAAAAGTTAGAAGTCAAATGTAAATACTTTGCGTTTATATAAGTCCTACGTCTACTCGCGGTTATGTTAAAAACATTACCCATTGATAGTTTTTTCATACTAATCAATGGATGCCAAGCCCAAGTTACACAAACCAACTCCTTATACATAAATCATGTTGTTATGTTATTTTCTTCTAGATTCGCAAGGGTGCAGGATAACGATACGGACGATGAAGGAGAAGTTAGCCATAATTCAAAGCCATCCAGTAGCAAGACAGCGACGGTTGTCAGTAGTAAAGACACGACAGATGAATCCAAAGAACCCAACGTTTCAGCAACATCTACGGCGACGAGTCTGCTCGATAAGTCTTCGGATGATCCCATTGTCGACAAATCTAATTCTGCAGCTGTTGTAGCACCAGAAAATAAGAAAGAAGCCAGTAGTTCCAATAGTAGAGCCGACGCTGAAGAAAACATCACAGGGAAAGACGATACAGCTAAGGCGGCTGAGGCGGAAGCTGTCGATGAGGAAGTTGTCGATGACGATGATGATGATGACGACGAGGAAGACGAAATGCTGATCAAGGAGAATGTGAAACCCGATACGTTCGACGATATTGATATATCGGACGACGAGGAACTGATCGTGCCGTTGTCTTAGCATATTTCGCTGGCCAGCAGTTATTAGTCAGAGGAGTTATTGTAAATATGCGTCCAGAATCTGGACAAACACAAGTCGCTTTACAAAGTAAGATATTTATAAGATTATGTATATACCAAAATTTCTCGAAAATCGTTTGGATAAAATTTTAGCGCAGCTATAAGCTATAGGAATATTGATTTCTTCACGTGCTTTTTGCTCGGAACATTCACAGCTAGGATTAGACTCTTTATCGTAGAATTACGATCTCGAATCAATTAAAAATTCTCGATACATCTAGCAAGGCTAATTTTATGTCATCGTGTTTGCATTGTTTTATGTTGGTGAAGAAAAGATAGTTTGGAATCTAAGGCTCTGTGTCAATACCCGAATTAAACTCAAAATTCAGAAAAATAGTTCGATTTCTACGGTTTTTCACAGTACTGCAATGTACCGTCAAACGGGGCGAGTTGCAACACTTTTCAGGTTTTTCTTTCCATAATTCTTAAGTAAAAGGATATATGCATTCTATTGGTATATGATACTTTTAATGTGTCCTCATACTAGGGATTGCATGTATAATCAGATATACAACAATATTAAAAATATGAAAATAATATCAAAATGATGGGTGTTGCAAGTCGCCCTTTCTGCGTGGTGACTTGCAATACTTTTTCAAATTCAGCCATAACATGTTTGTAGAACAACCGTCTAAGACAAATTAAGTACTCTCCATTTAATTCCATTAAATGGAGAGTACTTAATTCGTCTTAGACGATTGAATACATGCCACTAAAAGAGCTTAATATATTTTTCTGATGTTTGTAGAATTGAACACAACAAGTTATTCTACTAAATCATAGTAAACTTTAATCTTTCATTCCGTTTTTTGACGGATTTTAATGGATCGTTTGATATTCTCAGACAATCGGTTTGAAAGCTCTTCATGTCGGGATAAGAATGAAGTGCAGCTTCAGTCATTCCCTGTATCCAGTTTTCCGCGAGGCTTGAATTCACTTAATCAGCACCTACCTTCTTATATGCCACATTGGTCAGAATGCTCGGAGCGGTGGGTGCAGTTGACCCTCCAGAAACGTCAAATCAGAGACTAACCCGCAGGCTAGCTGGCGGCCATAACCGCTGTTTTTTTTTGCATAATGACGGTTGCCAATGTGATAGTAATGAAAGAGTGGTATATTCTAATTGGATGCCGAAACGAGCTTTTTCGCTCATTTCGAATTCTAACAGTAACCTGCTAGAACTAATCAAGCTGTAGGTATAGGAATAGAAGATGGAAACGGTATGAAAGCCCATTTCCAGTTCTAGCGATTGCTAGAACATGAGAAATATATGAAAGATACAAAGTAGAAGGAATGGAACGGGCCTGGGATTCAACCCACGACCTCCTGCGTATGAGGCAGAAGCGGTAGCCATATGACCACCAAGCCCGTTACTAACCCGCAGGCTAGCTGGCGGCCATTACCGCTCGCGGAAAACTGGATAGTAATTTTTGAGCAGTTCTTTCTTTCCCCGCCATCGCCATCCACAAATTTCTCCACGACTTTGAGATCATTCTTTTGAAAATGTATTCCCCACTCCGCTGCAAGCAGCAAACCATCCACTAGTGTTGGCTTATTGGGGCGTCAACACTGTTTGACCACTGTATGCCGTAGCTTTACTGTTTTAGCATAGCGTAAAATTGTTGATGGGCAAGAATTGTACACTGTACCGCCGAGCGGCTTCTCGGAAGGACAACGTATTCTTTTTGACTCAAACCGCTGCTTTCATAAATTTTCTTGGAAAATTAGCATACATACGACTTCCGACAGGTTTCCTGTAGTTTCTCGGCATAGTTTCTGACGTCAAAGTATTAAAACTGAATCAGTTGTTTTTGAAAAATAACTATTGTGTATTAGCTGTTGTATGTAACCCTGCAGGGGGACGAATAATCAACAAAAACAAAAACCCAGATTAATCCACCTTGCAGTGATGATACCTTTTACGTTCGCTTTGAAGGGCTGATAAGCATATAAGAAAAGTCTTAACAAATCCAACAGGAGTTCACATTCGTTCATACTCGTTGTAAAATTTCCTGCCGAACAAAGCTGTTTGTGACCAAATCGGAAATCAGATGAGTATAAGTGCCAACAAGTTTTTTTACTATTCAAATTTAAAAGTTAGTATTTTTGTTACAACTTTCAATCACATAGTCCAAACTGGCTCAATTTCAATAAAAGCAATGTGACAGGATACCCCAACGAATTCATCTGGTTTCCACAAAATAGGTAGGGAAAATTACGGCTTCGGCAGGTTTTGTTCTATTATTTACCCATAATCTTGTTTACGTACGAACGCGCTTTCGAATGAAAGTTGAAGTACATTCTCGTTTACGCCAGCAAAATCAGATGAAGATACGGTTCGAACGAATCGCATTCGTTCGAAAGTATCGTTCATCCGTAAACAAGAATAAGGGTGATTGTCAGGGGAGTTTTCTATAACTAATAATGCTCAAATTTGGCCTAAACATTCCTTGCATATTAAAGAATGTTGTAGCCAAATTTCATAAAATTTTAGTGAACAAAACCCCCTGACAATAATACAACAAAACCTGCCAAAGTCATCATTTCCCCTACCCAATATGGCAATTTTTCAACAGAAAACTATGGGGCAAGATTCTCCGCCGAATGCAAGTTGTTGCAAGTACATCGGTTCAGGGCAAGTACAAAAAAAGTTAGCTAGACTTTACAATGATATGGTATTAAAAATATACCTTTCAAAAGCAGCGTCTCACTTTAAGGAGGATTGCTTTTGACAGACATCAGATCATTTTTGATATATGTGATAGTTGTCTTTTTGAAAAGCACCACAATGCTTATTACGGGATCTTTGGATTGTCACTAAATTCAATTTAAATTTAATTCAGGAAATGAGACGCAGCTAAAACATAACATTCATTATAATCGGAAGATTCGTAAATTTTGTAGTCATTTTAATATTAAATTTGTTTAATTCGTGAATTGCGACAGACCCAAAATTCAAAAAAATCTTATTTTAAGCTAATTAATCATCATGAACGGATTAATGTAAATCTCAAGTCAAAATTGTATATTACGAAGTCAATAAAATGCTAATGTTTTGTATAATTTGTTCTTGTTGGCGATTGCTATATCTCACCCTGCCCTCAAATTCAATACATTTTTGCATACGGTATAATGACCAATGGTGAACCCCCAACCAATAGTGGACCCTCCAGCCATATTCACATTTTTACAGGCCATAAACATTTTTCTACGAGATTCCATCGGGAGAATTTTTTTAGAAGTTTGTTCAAAATAAACACGAGAGTGTGCACAATATATTGGAATATTTCGGAAGGTCTATAATAGGGAAGAATACACGAAACGGAACATGAAAATAAACGGAGTGTCGACTACAGGGAAGCAATTTCCTATTATGGACCCCCAGGGGTTACTGTAGAGCAAATACAGTCAGACTTTCAAATGTTTGTCAACGAATAACTTCTCTGTGGTTGTATTGGAGGTCAATAATTTCCATTTGTAACATTTCAGGTACATTTCATTTTTTTGTGATCACCTTACTGTATAAGGATTGAGGACTGCTTGTTGTAAGATGGTAGCATAAGGTACCTCCTGCAGGGTACCGTGAATACCCTAGCTGTCATTCGAGCAGCATAGGTAGGAGAGTATTGGGGCACATGCGGTCCAGTGTGTTTTTGTGCACAGGTGATGCATGAGGAGTACATGGAGATTTGAGGCACACGTGCACTTGTGTACGTCATGTCGGCGCGCAATGTCCAATAGTCATCCCCCGAAGTATTGCTTGATTGCGGGCCGGGGAAATGGAATGGTGATGCCAACCCCACACTAGCTGGGTACGCCTCATCGCACATCACGCTCAACATATCACCGGATCGGATTCGAGACGTTCTACTAGTCGAGTCGCACTGCCGTTCGGTTACTTTCGTACCCGATTTGGACGGTCCATGTGGAAACTCTAAAAAATATCCGTTAAGTATTTTGAAGCTGCAATTTCGCTACATAGTGTCATTTTCTATACACAATTGAAAATAAAATATGTTGGGATGCATTCATAAACTTAGGTTCTAATAGTGAAAACAAACTTTTGCAATTCTGTGGTGCTAATTCCAATCATCTGAAATGGCATTGTTCCTAATTCTGTTCGTTCGTTTTCCTAATTCCAATCACCCGAAAAACATTTAATTTCTTGGAGATGTTAATATCAGATTTTCTGACAAGTTAATCATTTCATTCATTATTATTGTAAATAAAATAGTTAAAATGTTATTTTCTTTCAAATTTAAAATATAATGAATGATACTTCCTTAGTTTAGCCAAGGTGGCTGTTTTTTTGTTTATTTTTCGAATGGTGAGTTCAACATGAGTATTAAATCGTCTAAGACGAATTAAGTACTGTCCATTTAATTCCACCAGTTAATTTTCGTTATCTTTGCAGATACGTATTTCGACCACAACTGTGTGGTCGTCTTCAATTAACTGGTGGAATCAAATGGACAGTACTTAATTCGTCTTAGACGATTTAATACATTCCACTAAAAGAGCTTAATATATTTTTCTGATGAGTATTAATGCTAGTTGCCAAGTAGTATTAGGTACCATAGATAATTAGCAGATAATGACTAATACGATTCACTATCGGAGTTTTCCACTTTATGCTCAACGTAATCTTGGAATTCGTTCAGAAGTTCCTCCAGGAGTGTCTCCGGAAGTTTCTACAGGAATTCCTCCGGAGGAACTCCACAAATTTTGTCGGTTATTCTCTCAAAAATAGTTCTGGAATTCCTCCGGAAGTTTTTTTTTTATGAATGCTTAAGGATGTTTGCTCAAGAACTCACCGAGAAGTCCTGTAACTTCTTAAATATTCGCTCATAGAATTTCTCTTGAAATTCTTCCTGGAGTTCCTCCAGAAACTCCTACAAACTCTACAGAGATAACCAGAAGGACTCTTCAGATATTTTTTTATATTCTTTCTGATATTCACATGGAGTTTCACTAAACCTACCTTCCGGGAAATCTTCCGGAAAATTGTCCAATTTTTGAAGAACTTCTTATGGAAATTAAATTGCAAAATCTTGATCTAGAAAACCTTACGCGCATTCCTCTGCACGGTTAGATCAATTGGGTCCTAAAGCCCTACCTCGTTTATGGTTGCAAACGATAGTGCATCGGTCAAGAATACTTGAACTGGTAAAAGTTTAAATCAGTAAAAATAATATTTTTGTGTTTAAGACAATTCAAGGCAAATTTTGGGCTGTTCAACATTTCAGAACGAATGAACCATCAGTCCAAATCGTCAGGCTCATATATTAACTGTCAAAGGTTGAGTCAAGTGCCCTGCGGTGTTTGAATCATATTATTCCGTACACGGAAGAAAAAAGTACCCAAAATTGAGTACTTTTAAACTTACTTTGAGTTATTTTTCTCTTTCCTTTCATCCACTCTTTATTTTGTTGTAAAACAAAACAGAGCCAAATACTCCACCAACGCCAGTTCAATACAGGAAGCCAATTTTGAGTTTTATTACCTGAGGTCGAAATTGAGTGAATTAAACTTAAATTTGGGTCAATAAATTTTCCGTTGGGTACTTTTTTAACATGGGAGTAAAGGCAAACTACTTCGACCCTACTTACTCAATTTTGGCTTCCCGTACGGATGTTCGAGGTTGGGTGAATTAAACTCACTATTGGGTAGTTTATTTCTTCCGTGTACGTTTATATTTCAAATTGAACAATGTTCCTTTCATTTTTTGAGTCGAAAGAAAAACTGACGCGTTCAGCAGAGCGTTAATGAATAAAGCGTGCACACAAGTGTGCAAAAATTAAGTGTGCTTATTATTTTTTATTTTCGGAAGAATCAAAATAAAAATGAAAAGCGTGAAGCAGTAGAATATATTTGCGGGCGTTTATTATTTCTTAATCAACACTACAGAAAAACCTTTGAAACCTACACGTAAAAAAATAACCTTATATGTTTTGGCCAAAAACCATTCGAAAATACTTATACTCTTCATTATGCCACCTAATGAATGATCCCATACCAAAACGCTAATAACATTCATAAGTTAATGAAAAGTATAAATTTCGGAATGTATGTGACTAATGCGATGTATAAGTTTTTTCTTATACATATCATTAAGCGCCTGCTTCGGCAAAAAAGTATTAGAAATATTAATAATAAATAACATTAAATTTTTTTACGTGTATGAGTCCACAAAAACGATTATTATACAATCCGGAAGTCATATTCCATGATTCCTGATATGCATATTCGTGAGCCTCTTCCCAAAAATAATTATCACAATCTTCAGTTTTGGCCTTGGTGTTGGCCCCTTCGTATGGCCGCACGGGTAATGCTGTTTCCATCGACAATATTTTGTCTGTTTTCTGTAGTGCGATATACAGATTAAGCAAATCCGCTGGAATTAAAAACATTGTAAAAGGGCAAATTAATTGAAATATTTTCATGAAAATCAACATGAAATGTAGTAATATATTAGGCAAAATAAAAGGAATCGTATTGAATACTTACAAAAAAGTAGAGGTACAGTAATTAATTTTTCCATTTTTCTTAGTTCTCACGTGTTTTTTTTCGCAGCGAAACATCACGATAGGGGTTATTACGTTTGACATATGGGTTTGCCGAAACTCGGATAAATTCCAAATCACCGAGAACTGTGGCAAACTTAATTGCCGAGTTTCAGTAACATGTGTAAACGTCATATTTATTAACGAGATATCAGTTAAAATATAGTTTAACGATCATGTTCGTCAATTTATTTTACCGAGAGGAAAATTGTCGATTAAGTGTGTAGGTAATTCAACTCGTTCGCAAAGATTTATAAGTAAATGCGCAGAACTCCTGAAAGATTTTCAAAATTCACATCGTTCCAAAATTAGCTGCAATTAATGTAATAAGTTTTTTGGTGCCCTCATCCACCATTTGGAATTCTCACGGACTCCCTGGAGACCTCCAAGACTACTGACGGACTTCTTCAAATCGTTGAAGTTTTTATTATCTTTGTGGAAAATTGTGTGAAATCTTGTATCTTTTGACACGACTTTTGAACTCTTTCTAAACAATCGTGAAAGCTTCTAGCGATCGTTCTAATGCCGTTAAAAAAATCTTCCGGATAAGTTATTTTCGTGAACATCGAGAAACCTCCATGGCTCTCAAGTATACTTACGGAGTAAGGATTCTTATTCTGTAGAGTTTATGGACTTCTAAAAATAGTTACGGGCTGCTTGCTATAATCCAGATTATCAAGAATGCAATCCCTACAATCTCGAATAAATCTATATGCAGCACTTACATTAAGCCCAGCAAAACATTCTAACCACTGCAATAATTTAAATAATTTGGTCTGAATACACTCAGGTCGTTTAATTTTTGTTTAAATAAATCAATGGTCCCATGGAAAAATATCAAAAATAGGGAATGTTTGTGAAGAAGTGGCATAACTAGTTTCAAATGCTGAGGGGAGCTACACCTACTCCAGTAATTTTATCGATTTTCAGTTGTTTTTTTTTTTTCAAAAATGGTCTTGGAGTTCCAGCATTGTTTTATTTATAGAAAGTTTAACTACTATCAACTAGATGTGAGACAACTGCAACAAGCAATGAAACTTATTAAGGAACATCTAATAGTTTTTTGAAGAACTCGTGGAAATATGTTTGAAGATTTCTTGGTATATTTTTTATATGAATCCTTTCACGATGACATTTGGTCAGACAGCTTTTTTAAATCCCATGAGATTTTTTTTATGTTTCAGTGAGAATTCTGAAGTAATCTGGACAAAATTCTCGAAGATTTCCTGATGAAAGTGTTTTATTATCATCTAAAGCAGCGAATGTAATACTGAAACATTACCATTGACAACAACATTATCCTCCTCTTGCATCCGAGCATGATTAGGCAGTATCGAGTAACGTTTAATTGAGACCATCGCCACCTACGTACATGAGTTAGACCATATGATGCGTTTATCCACTATCATTCTCTCTACATGACCACCTAAGGACGGGAGAATCGTTTTTAGAAGCCCATCATCAAATGGAAGTTCACGTAATGTTTTTAAACCTATTCCCGCCCATGGTGTCTGTGAATCATTATCAAACTTTGCACCTTCTAACCTTCATCGTATTGTTTCAACAACAAAAAGTAATATTAGGCACATCTTTATGGTTTCATTAGACTGCAAATATAATCAATTTTGAGTACAAATAGTTGAACTATTGAAAACAATCGGTTGAATATTGATTTACAATAAATCTTTTTTCCGTTTTCCACCAATTTTATCTATGCCGAATAACTTTTGCTCTAGCATTTTTTTCAAATATGATTCCTTTCTATTGAAATCTTCAAAAAATGTCCCGGGCGGAAATAGGGTTAAAACATTACCTACACCTGTGTTCAGATTAATAGCAGCGGAAGCCGTTTTTCATACAAAATGGTCAACTTTGACAAGCTGCAACTTTGTACCCCGATGACCGATTGAGCTGAAATTTTGGCAGTGAACTACACTCTAAATAATCATCACGTCATATTCACGTGAAAAATCACGTAACTGATCTGTCTTGAACAAACGACGATTGTTACGTGATGTTAGTAATGGTCACCTGAAATTCACGTAACTTTTACTAAAAATTTTGGTGAATATGTTTGTATGTACTCGTAAACAATTAAAGTGAAATTGTGTTAGTGTGATTGCAGCTTCGGCATTTGCGGAAAACTATAGCATTGTAAACAATCTTCACGTCAGATTTACCTGAAAACAAATATGGTTCTCATCCACCATACTTTTCACGTGAGAGTGACTTGATACTCACGTAAGAATGAAAGACACATAACCTCAGCATAATTATAGGATTTGCAGAGGTAAGCGATATTTCATGTGCAACTAGGCGGGGATTTTCCGAACCTGCATGTTCTCTCCTTGGAAAAAAAATCAGCGGAAGTCGGATAAAATTTATAAGATTCGTAGAAAGTGATAAGCCTATAACTACCATTTTCGGTAGCGTTAGTAGAAAATTTCTATTCCAGATTTCAACTGCCAAGAGTGAACTACTTTTTGCTTGATTTAACAGCGGAAATTGAAAGTTAATATTTAATTTAATCTAACCTCAGGGTCAATCCGGGAGTTATTGAATGACGGAACGAACTTCCCACGTTTATGCACCGATCGAACAATTTTTCAATATAAAGATGGCGGAAAAAGGGAAAATATGATCATAGAAAATAATAAATAAGAAATTTTTAATAGAATAGAACTAGTAACTAAGAATGTACATTTTTATTTTTAACTTTAAATAAGGGAAATGGAATGGGAAAAATCAACACACCTTTTTCTTCGGGTAGCGGTCGTCTACATGTGCAGCAGTAAGCAGATTCCAGTTGGCGCAATTTCTGCTAGCGTTCATCGAAGCGTTGAAACCAAGGTTGAAACGGAGTGGGGGAGAAGAAAGCACGGTGACGTCCCAAACTCATGCGCGAGGTGACAACTCATCGGATATTGAGCTTCCTGCAAGCGGGGGTAATCCCGCCGGACCTTACAGGGGCTCTCACCTCCTAGACAGCCGTTGCCACTCGCCCGCCACGTGTGATACGACGATAATGACGGAGGTCGTCGATCACCAGTCTAGGACTCGCCACCACCCACAATCTGGTTATTATCAGACGCTGTTTCGTATCGCCGTCTCTCGTTGGATGAACCAGCCCTCGTCGCGCCGCCCGGTGGATGAATGCGTCGGTTGCGGTGTTGGTATAGCGTCGTTCTTGGCTTCGGTAAGCTTCACCGGTAGAGTTCACCACCTACGCTTAGGTCGATTCCACCTACGTGGCACAATCAAGGTGAATACAAACAGGTGTAGCAGTATGCCAATTTCATGATCCAGCCATCTTGGATTTTTATATGGGGCAGCCACCGAGTTTGTTTATGTTTTGCACTGAAAATGAATTTTTCACCCCCGCGCTAGTCTCTCCCATCTACTGTCGAAGTGAGTGAACCCTGATATAAGAACCCTGGGCACAATTGCTCGGAACAATGTTCACTGCAGACTCCAGTATGATAGATGCGCGCACGGAACTTTCACGACTATTCGCACTCCAGTTATCAGACCTTGACAATCGTCTTCGATGGATAATATAATTCTGTCACTGCAAAATGGTATAATAAAACTGATTTAAATCGCAAACTGCGGTAAGAGAGTTAGCTTTTCTGTTACCGAATAAGATCCTGAACCTCGTTTCAGGTGGTTTTTATATCCGCTGGACCGCAGTTTACAAAACCGCCATGGCATAATGCGTATTGTTACCGACATGGTAGCATGGTAGCGGGTTACGGTCGTTGTTACAAACGTTCGTTTGTTGTCAGCGGTTGCTTGGTGTCAGGGGGTAAGGGATAATTCAAATTTAAATTTATAATAGGGTTGTAAAGGGCATCTGACACCGAAGGAAAGGAACTAGGATGGGATAACAAAACTTTTAAATATATAACATCACTATCTTAATCTATTTATTTAATTCTAGGACCATAAATTATATATATATATATATACTATTTTTTTATGTACATTTTTTTTTTATTGTTGATCGATGCTACGATAGGATTGTAACTGAGAGGTTACAAAATAGCAGCAATTTTTGAGAAAGAAACTACTTTCATCTTTTTCTACAAATCTAATAAATTTTATTCGACATTTTTCAGTAACTGATTTGTTCTCTCCAACAGTGTTTTCCCGAAGCGCAATGGCCGAATGACAGCATTTTCTGTCTAATGATAAAAACATCATTCTGCATCAAATGCAGTTGAACGCATCAAGTGCATCAACAATGCGAAGAAGTCTCCTGTTTACGGCTGCAGGCAGTCACTAGCTTATTTTGCAATATATTTCAAACCATGTAGTGGTTACCTGATGTCATGTAGCTTTTACTGAAATTTCACGTAACCAGTACGTAGAAATCACGTGAAGTTCACCTGATCAAACACGTAACTACTTTCAAACTTCACGTCATTAGTACTGGAAAATCCAGTCAGATTCACCTGATAAATCACGTGGTAAAATCACTCAACGAGGTAAAATTTTGTTCAGATTACATGCCATTCAGGTCACTCTTACGTGAAAAGTATGGTGGATGAGAACCACATTTATTTTCAGGTAAATATGACGTGAAGATTTTTCAGAGTGTACAAATATGATGAATTTTACACATACTACGTACCATTTTTTTTTCGAATGACGCGTTCAAAAATTACGCACTAGGTCAAATTGTTCAAAAAAATAGAAGTTTTATTTTTGTTATATGGGCCAATTCAAATGTCAAATTCAACAATTTATATTTTTTATATTTTAAACTTAGTGTCTCGCAGCACCTGAATTCAAATTGATAACATTCCAATTAATTGTTTTATTGATATTTCTAAAGCAAAAACTGCTATTTTTTTGAACAATTTGACCTAGTGCGTAATTTTTGAACGCGTCATTCGAAAAAAAATGGAACGTAGTATGTGTAAAATTCATCATATTTGTAGTTCACTGTCAAAATTTCAGCTCAATCGGTCATCGGGGTGCAAAGTTACAGCTTGTCAAAGTTGACCATTTTGTATGAAAAACGGCTTCCGCTGCTATTATTCTGAACACAGGTGTACATAATTTTGTTTGGAGATGATGCTGCTGCAGTGGAGGGCCGACACAGGTCCACAAAGTTACTGTTCGGCGTTTTCTTTCAACAAACTTGCAAATATCCTGTTATTGGTCGTAGGTTAAACATGTTTGATGATTGCTTGTTGAACAGTTCTGAACTATGAGCCATAACTCAAACTCTACTACTAAGGAAACTGCAAAAAAAGGGGTCTTAAAAAGACTATTTGGATCAGGTCTCAACAGTGACCATTTGAGCAACACGACTTTAAAACCTCTGTTATTTCTTCAAGATTAATAGAAACAAACTCGATTACAATGGGGCCGGAGTAGACTTTTAGTCTAAAGACTGCCAACGGTCACACAAAAATAAGCTTCATAGCTTGATAGTGGAGGTGGTTGTCGACTGTAGCTGCCTCTGAGTATTGTTTATCGGCTATGCAATCTGATGACCAGATAAAACGCAATATTAATTCTGATCCAACGTTCTAGTACCTTAATTATCGTTATAAATGGATTAGAATTGGCTCAGAGTTTTATTGCCATAAGTGTCCTTGGTTTAGTAAGTTGCTCGAATTAAAAAAAATCACTATAAATTTTCAATTTTTGGATTTGTGATTTTTTCCCTGACCTTAATCGAAATTCCCTGACTTTCCAGGTCCAAAACGAAACTCCCTGACTTTCCAGGTTTTTCCAGGTAGTCGACACCCTGATTATGCTGATTGAAATAAGGGCACAGCACGATAACAAGAATATAACAAACAATAACGCGACATCCTCCCTTAGGGGTCATACACTTATAACGTAAGCATTTTTGAACCCCTTCCATGTAAGATTTTTGCACACAAATGATTTTTTATTTATATGGTGAGTAAGAAAATAACGGACGGGGTGCTTACGTAATATGTGTATACGGTCCCTTACTAAATGGTTCCATCGATATCGAGTAAGAAAAAGTTCACAGTATAATGGAAATTTGGACGAAAAAATCTTAAAATCTAATTTGGGGTTTCATCGGACATGGAAAAGGGGTTACTGGTTAAGATTTTTCAACTGTTTTTATTGAATTTCCTTCATACAGCATTTAATAGTTCCTAGAAATCAAAAGAAAGACAACACATTAGTATAAGCTTGATTTGCCAAATTGAATTAATACTCACTTGGTCAACAGTCCGTCCTTCTTGGCGAGGCGAACGATACAATCGTCCGATTCGCCCATGCGGCGGATCTCACCGCAGATGGCGTACACTTTGGAGGTTTCCAGCATACGGCCGGTCTGGGGGTTCACGTCGACGATGTTGATCTGGATGGAGGCATGGTCCTTAGCGTGGATGATTCGGTTGCTGGACGAGCTGTGGACACAAAAAAAAAAACTCAGATCAATCCTCCTAGCATTGGTGATGACAGAGACCCATGCCAAAAAACAATGTTTTTCAATACATTCTGGAACGCAATGTGATCGGATATCAGGATATCAGATCGGATAATGCCTAGTACAAAAATGTGTGTTTTACATTTTTGTACATACAGACAGACATCACCTAAATTCTCCAAGGTGAGTCGATTGGTATAGAGTCTCCGAGCCTGCTATCAAAAGTTTGGCTTTGGAGTGGTCCTTTAGCCTTTTCGTATACTTATATGTATAAATACGAGCTAAAACGATAGGGGTTTCAAGTTAGGTTATCATATCATACATTATTATGACGTATTCGGAAAACATGACTATAAGGTGGGTGTACCAATTGTCGCCATACATAAGAACAACTATTTTTTTTAAAAAAGGAAGAGGCATGTTGGTGGACTTTATATATCAAGCGAAAAGTTTTACTTCCTGCTCCTTAGAACAGCTGTGAAAACCACAATAAAATTTGTTATTATTCTCAAAATTGATTAATCCATAATAGGAACGCATGCACCAGTTGTGGCACTATTCTTAATTTTGGTTCCTTATTTGGCAAATCCCATTGTTTTCTTATGGCACTGGCCAAATTGGGACCACTAGTGCGACAACTAGTGCAAAGGACGTCAGAAATTAAGCAAAATCAATTTTCACAATTATGCTTTGCTTGTTTTTTAGGAAATCAAAGGTGTTATCATATCATATGAATGTGCTTTATCGATATGAACTTGGTTTGCGGTGATTTGATTGACCATTTGGCATATAAAGCACTCGTGCGACAACTGGTGCTATAGCCACAACTGGTACATCTAGCCTAGATAGTATTGTCGGAGTAGCACCAAATTAGAATTCGGAAGTCGGGACTTCCGAACCGAACTTTCTTCCGAAGTTTTATTTGTCAAACTAATTGATGCGTTGTTTAGCGCATGTTTAGGCGAATCCAGCGCACTACTTCCGAAGTTGGGAAAGTTGCCTGTATCTGGAGAAAAATCCAACTTCCGTATAAAAAGCGGTATAAATTTATTCCGGATAGACAATATAATGGGTCTTGGCTAGACGTTTCAAGTGAACGAACTAGTCATTTGAGTTGAACACAAATTGAACGTCTAAACATTTTGATTTTTTCACTTGAATACAATTTTGGGGACTCTAAGAAAAACCAATACGAACTGAATGATCCTGAATGGGCGAGTGACTTAGCTTTTCTGGTAGATATTACCAAACATCTCAATGACTTGAACATAACTTTGCAAGGCACCGATCAACAGTCGACCTTTATTATTCAACATTTAAGCGTTTGAAAGAGCAATTTGTTGCAGAAAACTGCTACATTTTTCTCATCTTGTTTATTTTATAGAACACAGTTACGAATTACATTCATTTTCTCAACACCATTTTATAATGTAAATTTTAAAATGTATTCGAAATGTTTCAAATGAAGATTATCGACCTCCAATACAAGAGCAAAAATCTAAATTTAGAAAGAAAACATCTCTCATCTGAGCACATTTCAAAAATAAATCTGTAATGTAAAAAAATTTTTTGAGCGCAATTCAATCGTGTTTAGTTTTTCTCTGAAGAATTTCTTTGGCATTCGGAAAATTGAAAAAACTCGATTTTTGAATATTTTGAAAATATGTAAAAGCCAGCGAATGTTGATTCTGAATATTGCGTGGCTTGAAAAGGTTGGACAGGCCTACACTACCGCCTAAGCAGTCACTCTGACCACACGCATGCGAGGCACTTGTGGATCGCCCATTCATTCGGTCCCTCACTCTGTGATATTACTTGTTCACCCCATATCCTTTCGCTCACCACTTGTGCACCTCCTACATCATTTTGACGTTGACTAAGCCGTAGTACCAGGCTTGAAAGATTTTTATTTTCTTTGAAACGAAATCCTATTTTTACAAGATAAAAAACCAATGGCCGAACCTGAATGACCATGAATGGGCGAGTGACTTGGCTTTTCTCAAAGATATTATCAAACATCTCAACGACATGAACATAAAGCTGCAATCAACACACGTCGAAGCTTTTGAACCATGGCATGAAACAATTTGGCACGCTGAAAACTTGTACATTTCCATCACTGTTGAAACAGTTTGTAAATCTGTGAAATATGCTGATAAAATCCAAGACCACCACAGCAGTTTTCAAGCCTATTCACTGATTTTATAGAACACATAACGAAATATCCTATATAACACCGTTTAATGATATGAATTATGAAATGTACTGAAATGTTACAAATGGAAATTATCGACCTCAATACAACCACAGAGATATTATTCTTGTCAAACAATTGAAATTCTGACTGTATTTGCTCTACAGTAACCTCTGGGGTCCATAATAGGAAATTGCTTCCCAACTCCGTTTGATTTTCATGTTCCGTTTCGGTATTCTTCCCTATTGTAGACCTTCCGAAATATTCCTTTTGTACACTTCGTGTTTATTATAACAAACTCTAAAAAAACTCATCTATTTTACATTCAGTGGCTTCTACAATGCATGCAATCAAATCATAGTTTTTAGTTAGTTTCTCTGATGGAATCTCATGATCCTGTGAAAATGTAAATATGGCTGGAGGGTCCACTATTTTGGGGGTTTCATTGGTATTATACCGTACAAAAATGTAATAATAATTTGAGGGCAGGATGAGATATAGAAATCGCCAACAAAGACAAATTATACAAAACATTAGCATTTTATTGACTTCGTAATATACAATTTTGACTTGAGATTTACATTAATTCGCTCATGATGATTAATTAGCTTAAAATAAGATTTTTTTGAATTTTGGGTCTGTCGCAATTCACGAATTAAAAAATTTAATATTAAAATGACTACAAAATTTACAGATCTTCCAATTATTCTTCTTCTTCTTGGCATTACATCCCACACTGAGACAGAGCCGCCTCGCAGCTTAGTGTTCTAAGCACTTCGATTATTAACTGCGAGGTTTCTGCCAAGTTACCATTTTGCATTCGTATATCATGAGGCTAACACGATGATACTTTTTGCCCAGGGTAGTCGAGACAAAGCAATACGTAACCAA